>NC_140167.1:103726379-103796379 GCF_963971535.1 Notolepis coatsorum | reverse complement strand
ATTCCCGATACACGCTATATTAAAAAAACTGTATACGATCCTATACGACCTGGAGCGATGGCTAGCTAGTTAGCACCAGCCGGGGACCGGCGTCAGCTCCCGGGAGCGATGGCTAGCTAGTTAGCACCAGTCGGGGACCGGCGTCCGCTGCCGGGAGCGATGGCTAGCTAGTTAGCACCAGCCGGGGACCGGCGTCAGCTCCCGGGAGCGATGGCTAGCTAGTTAGCACCAGCCGGGGACCTGGAGCGATGGCTAGCTAGTTAGCACCAGTTGGGGACCGGCGTTAGCTGCCGGGAGCGATGGCTAGCTAGTTAGCACCAGCCGGGGACCTGGAGCGATGGCTAGCTAGTTAGCACCAGTTGGGGACCGGCGTTAGCTGCCGGGAGCGATGGCTAGCTAGTTAGCACCAGCCGGGGACCGGCGTCAGCTCCCGGGAGCGATGGCTAGCTAGTTAGCACCAGTCGGTTGGTCCCCGGCTGGTGCTAACTAGCTAGCCATCGCTCCCGGCAGCTAATGAAGGGGTGACTGCTGAGGAATTGCATCTGGTTATGACGAAATGATTTACCTATAGTGATTCAGCTCCGGGTCTCGGGCTCTGGATAGGACATGTAGAAGTCATAGATGAAGGGTGGGGAAATGGGTTTTTTAATTATTAAATACTATTATTGTAAAGTCAACATTTGACTGTGCTGACTAATTCCTGCCATACAGTCTGATTGAAAACTGTATTAACAGATTGCAGAATGGGTACAATACAGTACGGCTCAATACACACACTGGTTAACACATTCCCTGCCACGGTTATATCCATCAATGTAGGCTCACTGCCACCACTCTAAGCCTATGGAGATGTTTACCTTCTTTTTTTTTTTTTTAAACTCAATTTTTATTTGCATTTATATTCACAAACATACAAATAATAACATCTTTGATTGTCAATCTTCCACCGTTTGGCTTTTCAGGTGGTTACACAGACAGTGTACATCGCCCTTATACAGGCCTAAACCATAAAGGGAAAATTAAAAAAAAAAGTACAAAAATACCGTTCTTGCAGAAAGAAGAATATATACAATTAGAATATATACAATTATTGACTAAGTCATTCTTTGAATAGTAATCGCACATTCGTTGGCCTGTACAAAATCCAAAGACGATATGCAGGGCCGCCTGGGAGAAATGCGAGGCCCTGTGCGAGATTTAACGCGAGCCCCCCCCCCCCCCCCCCCCCCCCCCAAAGGTAAAAAAATAAAAAATTATATATATATATATATATATTCTTTTTTCTTTTTTTTTATACAGTCAACATATTCTTAAATAATAGCGCTGCCCGAGGCGGGGCATGATACAGTCAACATATAGCAAAAGAGAGAGCGAGAGAGAGCTCCCGTTCTACAGTCAATATACAGTGTACAGAGAGAGAGAGAGAGAGACACATTGGAAAGAAATTGAAATGCTATTTGGCCCTAAACAGAGAGTACACAGTGGCAGAATACCTGAGCACTGTGACTGAAGATCCTTGAGCACAGCCTAGCCATCGAGAAAGGCCGCCATAGGCAGACTGTGTGTGTTAGAAAGAGAGAGAGAGAGAGAACATGTGTGTTTGTCATGTGTGTGTTAGAGAGAGACTAGAGCATGTATGACAGATTCAAAAGGACAAAGATCAACACTTAAATCCAAGAGAGAGAGAGAGAGAGAGAGACACATTGTTTAGGGCCAAATAGCATTTCAATTTCTTTCCAATGTGTCTCTCTCTCTCTCTTGGATTTAAGTGTTGATCTTTGTCCTTTTGAATCTGTCATACATGCTCTAGTCTCTCTCTAACACACACACACATGACAAACACGCATGTTCTCTCTCTCTCTCTTTCTAACACACACAGTCTGCCTATGGCGGCCTTTCTCGATGGCTAGGCTGTGCTCAAGGATCTTCAGTCACAGTGCTCAGGTATTCTGCCACTGTGTACTCTCTGTTTAGGGCCAAATAGCATTTCAATTTCTTTCCAGAGAGTACACAGTGGCAGAATACCTGAGCACTGTGACTGAAGATCCTTGAGCACAGCCTAGCCATCGAGAAAGGCCGCCATAGGCAGACTGTGTGTGTTAGAAAGAGAGAGAGAGAGAGAACATGTGTGTTTGTCATGTGTGTGTGTGTTAGAGAGAGACTAGAGCATGTATGACAGATTCAAAAGGACAAAGATCAACACTTAAATCCAACAAGAAGAGGGTATACCAGAGAAACCAAAGCAGCAAGGAGCCAATGGCCGACATCAGCTAAATAGGCTAGCCAGGTACTGTGACACCAGGCCACACACAGCTTTGGCCAATGGCCCAACGCTACCCAAGCTACACAAACGACCATTCACACACAGCACATGTCGTATCTCCAAATGTTGTGAAGTAGCATATGTTTTGCCTGGAAAAAAACATCGTTATTAACAAAACATTCGGGAGGGGAAGGAAGGAAGAGTGGGGTAATGTCATGACATTTTCATTAATCCAAGTTACCTGCACGAGGAACGCAGGGCGAAAGGCCGCAACACAGGTCTCCACGTTGACGAAAGGCTTCTCGCTGGCGGGACAAAAAGAAGCTATGGCCAGAGCCTTGTCATGGTGCAGGCCCGACTACATCTTCTGTCAAAGGGCCTGCTATTCTCAAGGCTAACTGATAGCATCAAACGAACGTTCCCAGCTGACGCTAAACAGCTAACTGGCTAACAGTTAGCTCACACAGTTAGCTACTAGTAGTATTAGCTAGTCGACCAGTTTGGCTCCAGAGAGAGAAAGAGAGATAGGGTCAGGTGACTCAGGTCCACGGCGGGTATATAATCATAGGTTGACTCACCATAACGCAGTATCAACGTGGAAGGAGACTTTCTTGGCCCCACGGTGTAATTTCTTCTTCGAGTACTTTCCGGCAGACTGGACACCTTTCGGCGTATTGCTGCCTAACAGATTTATCTGCTCACAAGTTCTCTTCTCCTTCTTTTGAAAAGACATCCACTCGCCTCGCCTCGCTCCTCTGAATAGGTTAGCTAACGCTAGTTAGCATTTAGCTAAGCTAGCTACTAGCCGACATCATGGCTATACCATGAAAGGCTCCGGCCATTTGTCCCGCTAGCGAGAGGCCTTTCGTCAACGTTCCTTGGTGACCGACCGACTGATAATGACCGACCTCTTTCTTCGTCTTGGCTATTGGGCATAACTAAGCATAGTCAAAAGCTGCACGCGCGAAAATGTCAAACGCAGCCGACTCACGCTGCCACGCCGGCGTACTGCACTGTCTACACATGATGTAAGTAAAACCACTCCCTTCGTTGAAACCAATGCTGCTGCAGAACCCCAGAGGCTGAGCTCCAATAGTGAGTGTCTGCAGCTGCAGGACTGCAGACCCAGGAACAAGTCAGACACATTCTACAAACGTGTCTAATGTGAAATATATAAGCATATAAGCAAAACTAGATTTTAGGTCTGTGATGAAAAAGGGCCTCGCGGGAAGGGGGGCCTCGCAAAAAAAAATTTAAAAAAATTAAAAAAATTAAAAAAAATATATATATATTTTTTTTTTGCGAGGCCCCCCTTCCCGCGAGGCCCTGTGCGACCGCACTGCTCGCACACCCCCTGAGGCGGCCCTGACGATATGTATATCTTCCTTGAACAGGGATATATAGAAAATGTTTTAACTCAGTTTACCTTGCATTTTGTTTTACAGACATATATACCCCATCATCCTTGGCTATTAATCCCACATCAGTTGATTTCCCAGATATTTGGTACTAATACTTAGTGTATGTCGTCCTTAAACCATCATATCAAATTATAATACTTGCTCTAATTTTTTTTTAATTCTGACTCAGGTAAATATGCGCATCATGGGTCCAGGGACCCTCCTTGAACCTCCTTCCTCCTGTATCCTTCTATTTCCTTTAAACCTCCCTTTTCTTCTAGTACAATATTTTTATTGGGTTTTACAGTACACATTTCAGGTTTTCATTGTAGTCAGTTATTCTTAATTCTTAATTCCTTTTCTCCACAAGATTATACCTATACCCACATACCCCCCTCCCCCCTCCCCTTTTCTCTCTCTTAGCATCTTTGGTTTTGTTTTTACTGCTCTCATACAGAAATAATATGTACATTCATTTGTACCTCCATTAGAATAACTCGTACACAAATATAAATAATTGAAAAGAGGAAAAGAAAATGTACATAAAAATAAAAATAAGTAAAAATAAATGACATCTTTACAACACCTTCACTGACGTGCCTCCGGTCTCTCCCGGGGTCCGGGTCACAGCTGACCGCGGGAGAGAGCGGGGGGACTCATCCTATAGCAGCCCTCCTATATCTTCCCTTCTCAGATATTCATTAAATGGTTTCCATATATCCTCGTAAATCTCTATATTGTTCCTGATGATATACGTTATTCTCTCCATAGACATGCATTGTGCCATATTTTTAATCCAAGCACCGATTGTGGGTGCGTCTATTTTCTTCCAATTGAAAGCTATTGTTCTTTTTGCCTGTAGTATAGCAAAATCAATAAATTTAAATTGTTTGGTTCTCAGGTTCAGATTTATTGGATATAAATGTAACAGTATCATTGGAGTCTAGTGGGATATTCACTGACAGGATATCTTTGATTTTATTCACCACCTCCCCCCAGAACTTCTTGATTTTGTCACATTCCCAAATACAATGTATAAAAGTTCCCCGATCCTTGGTACATTTAAAGCACCTATCTGGTGTGTTGCTGTTGTATTTATTCAGTTTGACAGGGGTTATATAAGTCTGCATCAGCCATTTGTATTGAAGTAGTTTTAAGCTAGTGTTGGCTGTTTGTGTCTGAGCCTCCTCGCATGCTCTGTTCCAGTCCTCGTTTGAGATCTCCTCTCCCAAGTCCAGCCTCCATGACTCCAATCTAGATAGTGACGTCTCGTCTGAACCAGATACAATCCAGTTATAGAACATTGATAACAGGCCTTTGCTGTTGCAGTTCTTGATGATAATTTTTTCTAAAGATGAAAGTGTAGGAATTGCCAGTGACTGGTTTTGCAGAGAGGAAATGAAACTTCTCAGTTGCAAGTATTTAAAAAAATGCTTCCTTGGGATGTTGTATTTTATTGATAGTTCCTCAAAAGGTATCAAGACCCCATCTTTGTAAAGGTCAGATATTTGACTTATTCCTTCTTTTGCCCATAGTTTGAATCCAGCATCCAGTTTGCCTGGTTTAAATGAGACGTTTCCCCAGATTGGGCTGAATTGCGACATGGAGTTGTTTATTTTCATAAATTTCTTTACCTCATACCATATATTAATCATGTTGAGCACTATGGGGTGTGTAGTATGTTTTCTTAAATATTTTGGCTCAGCTGAATACATGTATAAATGTAGTGGTAGTTGCATTGGGTATGCTTCCACTCCCATCCATGATGGTGGTTCTTCCTTAGAGAAATAAAACATTACAGTTCTCAATTGTGCAGCCAGGTAATACCAATGAAGGTTAGGACAGGTCAACCCCCCCTGCATCGAATGGAAGATACAACAGAGATAGGCGGACTCTACGACATTTCTTGCGCCATATAAATTTTGAGATGAGAGACGCAATCTTTCCGAACATTCTTACCGGTGGTGCCAGAGGGATATTTTGAAATAAGTATAGGAACTTTGGTTTACCTTCTTTTTAAATTGTATTGCTAAATTGACATTACTATGGCCCATTCAACATCGATTATCTATCGTTCAGGATGTAGGAACGTTATACTTTTTCATTCATAGATTCTTCCAAAAATATCTTCTAGAATTTAAGTGTTTTTATCGTTTTCTGCAGTAATTCATAGAACGTGAGTTATAGGCATAAACGCATAGATTATCTACTGCTGTTTATTCCCGATACACGCTATATTAAAAAAAACTGTATACGATCCTATACGTTATGATTCATCATGTGCGGATGAAAGGGGGAGGGGGTCGTTTATAATTCCGTGATCGTCAGTAAATGCTTTATGTAGTATGGGTGATGTATTGATCAGATCGGTTTGCAGTGAAAAGAATAAACATCAAGCTGACAAGTAACGTTACTGTCCTCTTACCGTTCGCCGATGAGACTGGAGGAAAAAGATCCCACTTATTTGACGTTGATCTACTAGATCCATTTCTGGTTTGTATGGCACAATAAACGCCCAAATCATATCGATTATTGAGTTATGGCAGCGATCCATATGCACGCCAGTGTTTGTCTGTAGTCCCGCAACGATATGCGACTGCCGGACGGATTTCCCAGATGCACCGATGGCCACTTCCGGTTGTAACTCGCCCGATCATCCACCAGGCGGCGGTATTGAGGGGTCCCACTATCACCAGAGGCTGGGTGGCGGAATTATGAATGCCATGGCGAAAAAATGAAATATGATCTCAATATCGCTGTACAGCGTGGTTTGGCAGAATTCGCATGGCTGGCAAACACGCTGTACAACGGGATTGGCGGTGGATGTGTTAAGGGGATGCAGACCAGAGAGACTTTCGTCTTGTTTACATCAGGGTCCCCAATTTTCATAGTAACATTTATGACATGCACGACATACAAATATACAGTACTGTTTATTTACAGACAGTTTCTAAGAGAATATATACATTTGAGGGGGAGGAAACTGTACATGGGGGGGGGGGGGGGGGTTGGACATTTCAGTCAGTATTACAGTTGTGGCGATGATGCTCATTAGTAGTAGTAGTAGTTTGTTTATTCAGTCATCATCTCAGACGCAACACAATACAATAATAACAATATTTGATTTTACAGTGACTGAAAAGGTACAGACTGAAGCATAATGCTTATACATGCCTGTCCTATATTCTTAACGAAATTAAGACTCCAAAGCAGTATTCTAAAAGAAAATAGCAAAACAGTATTATTCACTTGTAGTTTTCAAAAATAGCTTTACAAACCATTTTCTTAAAAACCAAAAGCGAATTACTCATTCTCTTAACTGTATATCAGCATTGTTCCACAAGTTAACCCCAATAATAGAAATACACCTCCCTTTCTTAGCTTTTTGAACAGTAAATTTACAAATATCGCTCAAATCATATTTTCTTTCATGTATTGAAAACCTTTGCACCCTGTCTGGGAGTAACTTTGCTTTAGCTCTGTACATTATGAAATAATTTTATAATAAACCAAATCATTAAATTTCATAACATGAAAGAATGGCCCGCTTTTGCAGTAAGACTATTGGATTTACAGTATTTTTAAAAGTCGACCCTCATACTTCCACACAGTAAGATATGTAAGGAAGTATAAGTGTGCAGTAAATTATGTACAATGCTTTGTAGTTTAATATATCCTTACATTTATACAATATTGCTTGCTACTGACTTAGATATTTTCCCTTGAATATAGTTAACATGATGTTTCCATGTTAATTTCTGGTCAATAACTACCCCTAGACATTTTTATCTCAACTCTTTATATTTTTACATCACATTTTTTACTCTATCCCCCTCTATTTCTTTTCGATTACCAAAAACCATAAATTTAGTTTTCTTATTGAGAGACAATTTATTAACATCAAACCAAGTTGAGAATTTCAAGCTCTCTTTCAATATCAAACAAATACACATTTGTATAATTACAAATAATTAGCAAGTCTCAGAATTGTATTTATCCCATCAGATAAAGGCAATCGGTAGGGAATGGGATGGGTTCATAAACTAAATGAAAATTATGAGGAATTACAGCTTGGCGAAAAAGTTACTACAACATTGAAACGTCCTTCCTGGAAATGTGATCTATTCATACAATTATAGATCTACAGTAGTACAGACATGCCTTATATATATATATATATATATATATATATCTGAAAGAAGTAGTAGTTAACGACCCGGAAGTAGGTTGCAACACATTTTTACCAAGGTAGACTCTAGAACGGATGGCCCGGAAGAATATTTTTACATTTATTTGTAAGCGTCTAGCATAATATAGTGTCACCCTTTTTACAAACTGAAATGCGTAAAGCAACGACCGAGTGGGTGGTGTGAGAATCAGGGGAGAAAATAGGAAAGAGGAGGTGGTGATGACGAATAGGGCACAGTACGTTGAAGGGGACTCTTAAAATGATGGGGAAGCATCCAACAGGGTTATGTGACTGTTGTCAGGTAGAGGAGTCAGGTAGAGGAGTCAGTGGAGCATGTAGTGGTTAAGTGCAAGTGCAAGTCCTGCTCTTTTAAGCCCGACAATTTGGAGAAACTCAGCCTTCTCCAGGAGTGCCTGCTCGGCATTGAGAGCTGGATGGGGAGTAACTTCCTCCAGTTAAATGCAAAAAAAACTGAGGTGCTGGTCGTAGCAGCTGAAAAGACTGCAGCTAGAGTGGCCACTCACTTGGGGTCCCTTAAAGACAACATACGTCCGCACCTGATAAACTTGGTGTTGTCTTCGACCAGGCCATGAACCTAGACAAACATGTCAAAACACTCACACGCACTTGCTTCTTTCACCTCAGAAACATTGCAAAACTACGCACCATCATATTTCACTCTGAACTAGAACTGTCCGTGCATGCTTTTATTTCCTCTAGGCTTGACTACTGCAACTCACTTTTCACCTGCCTCACCAAATCATCCACAGACAAACTACAAATGGTCCAAAATGCTGCAGCCAGGCTACTCACAAGGTAAAAAAAATCATGTCACATCACTCCCATTCTGGTATCCCTGCACTGGCTCCCGGTACACTATAGAATTCACTTCAAAGTCCTCACTTTCACTTTCAGAGCACTCCACGGTCAGGCCCCTATCTACATCACTGAACTCATCCATCCCTACACCAACACCCGCTCACTCAGATCTGCCGATCAGCACCTCCTGGTGGTCCCCAGGTCCAGGCTGAAAACAAGGGGTGATCGAGCCTTCGAGGTGACGGCACCAAGGCTCTGGAACACTCTCCCCCTGGACCTGCAAACCCTCTGAAAACTTTTTTTTTTTTTTTTTTAAACTAAAAACACATTTGTTCAGACAGGCCTTTGGTCACATAGGCACTCTTTCTTGTCCTCACTGTTCCTATAGTTTTGTTTTTTAATTAGTGACTCATGATTTTAGCCAAATTATTTTATTCTACTTTTTTAATCTGGTTTCACTGTTTTTTAACTGCTGTCTGTTGTTGTTGTCATTTATTTCTGATTTTGTCTTGTTGTGTTTTTTTATATTAAGCTGTAGTGTAAAGCACCCTGTGCATTCGTGCTGTGAAGGGTGCTATATAAATAAGTCATTCAGGAAATATTCATCAGAAATGGGGGACATGATGGAGGGAATGGAAAGAGCAGGATTGAAGGGCATATTGGAGTGTGGAGGAAGTGGACAAGGCAGGACGTGTTTGATTAGATTTCTTAAGCAAACAGGACTGATGGGACATCGAAATGAGTTGAAATATGAAAAACTGACATTGTAGGAGGTAGATGATATCAGTTTGGGGGGTAGGATTTTAATTATTATTTATTTTCATTTAGTTTGTGTTTTTAGGTTTTCATTTTATTTTTAGTAGGTTAGTATAGGGTGGTGATGTTAGGGTTGGGTATTTTGTTTTAGTTTGTTCTGGGTTTGTTGTTTTCTTTGCTGGGTTCTTGCCTTATCTTTATTGTACACAAACGGTACTGTATATTTGTAGATCTGGTATACATGTCATAAATGTCTATAGATGAGTACTGTCTACCTGTATGTTATGATGAATTGAAAATGGGGGACCCTGATGTAAACGAGACTAAAGTCTCTCTGAGCCGTACCCATTCTGCAATCTGTTAACATGTTCAATCAATCCGCTCCAGTTGCTGGGTTGTACAGTAGGTGGCGGTATGCGCCTTTCTGTGGTTGCGAGCCGCCATTAACCCCATAGAAGAAGAAGAAGCGACGGATGTGACGTGACCCGCAGTTAAACGTCACCGAAGAACGGGACAACCAGGTGCAAAGTTTAGCCAACTAACAGAAGCGTCACAAGTTTTGAACTTTGCCATTTACTAATGAGGATCGAGTAGCGTGTATTATATATATATATATATTCAGGCTTATCAAGGTTTGTATCAGACACGTTGCCTGTGTTTTTGTTTTTGTGTTCTCAAACATAATAAGCTAGCTTGCCCTAGCTAGCATAGCCCCTAACCGAGACAACCGGGTTGTTGTAGAGAACACGACACGCCGAGTCTCTTCTTCCTTGCGACAGTAAAAAGGCACATTGACGTTTTACAATCCATGATTCGGTCTTCTAAAAATGCCACAGTTTTACATTTTTGTAGTACTTTACCGTCTACCGTTGTCTGCCTCCTAGCATCTACAGCGACGTAATCATTGCTGCAGTGGAGCGTCGTCCAACTCTAGTAGGAGACCTTGAATGAATGAAAACTTTATAGATTGCAGAATGGGCACAATACAGTACAGCTCAATACACACAATTGTTAAGGATGCAGACCAGAGAGACTTTCGTCTTGTTTACATCAGGGTCCCCCCATTTTCAATTCATAGTGACATTTGTGACATACACACAACATGACATGACAGTTATGGACATACAGGTATACAGTGAATGAATGAAAAACTTTATTTAACAGATTGCAGAATGGGTACAATACAGTACGGCTCAATACATACAATTGTTAAGGGGATGCAGACCTGAGAAAGACGTTTGTCTTGTTTCCATCAGGGTCCCCCATTTTCAATTCATATAGACATTTATGACATACACAACATACATGACATTTATGGCATAGGGACATATAGGTATTTAGTACTGATACATTTGTGACATAGGCGGTATTCAAATATACAGTACTGTTACCCCTAGATCCTGACAGAGTATATACATATGATGGGGAGGGGACTGTACATTAGGAGGGGGTGGGTGGGTGGGAGGGAGATATACATACGGCGGGGAGGGAATATATACATGCGGTGGGGAGGAGACTGTCTATTAGGAGGTGGTGGGGGTTTTGGGCATTTACGGTGGCCAGTTTCGAATTGCAGCCTCCCGTAGGTGCTCTTTAAGGGCGGTTTTGAATGTGGGCAGGGATTCACATTCCTTTACAGCTTTGGGTAGGGCGTTCCACATTGTTGTGGCATAATTGCGAAACGTGTTTAGTCCCTTGTTTGAGCCGAATCTGGGTTTAACATGATTTGTTGAGCTTCCTCTGGTGTAGTGGTTGTGGTATTCACTGACCTTTGGGAAGTATTTTGACATGTACATGGGCACCCCGGTCGTATAGTGTATCTTGTAGACCAGGCCCATTGCAAGTTGCTGTACTCTGTCGTCTACTCTAAGCCATCCTAGGTTGGCAAAGTGGGCAGGGGTGAGGTGGGTTCTGGGGTTCAGGTCAAGTAGTAGTCTGACCAGTTTGTTTTGTGATGTTTGTAATTTTGTTTTAAGCGCCTTTGAGGTGCTTTGGTACCATGAGGTGCACGCATAGTCATAGTACCCTTGAATGAGTGCTCCTGCCAGAGTCTTCAGGGTATTCTTGTTTACCAGAGAGGAGATCCGGTACAAGAATCTAGTTCGTTGGTTGACTTTTTTTATTACATTGGATGCCATTTTGTCACAGGAAAGATTTGCCTCTAGGATGGAACCCAGGTAGGTAATTTCGTCTTTCCTTGTGACAATATTGTCACCCACTGTAACTGAGAATCCGTCGGTCTTGCTGAGTTTGTTATTTGAACCGAAGAGAATGGACTCTGTTTTGCCCATGTGTAATGATAGTTTGTTATCAGCGAGCCATATGCAGATTTTGCCTAGTTCCGTGCTGAGGGTTTTTTCAACCTGCAATTTGTTCTTGTCAGAGACCAGCAGGGCTGAGTCGTCCGCAAACAGGAACAAGTTGCAGTCACAGGCTGACGACATGTCATTTGCATAAATTAGGAAGAGTAGCGGTCCTAGTATGCTTCCTTGTGGAACACCACAGCTCACTGTGAGGGGGGGGGATAGAGTACCGTTTACCTCTACCATCTGTTCTCTCCCCTCCAGGTAGGATTGCATCCAGCTCACTGATAGGCTATCAAAACCAATTGCTTTTAGCTTGTCCATTAGAATGGAGTGATTGACAGTGTCTAAGGCCTTTTGTAGGTCCAGCATGACCATGCCGCAGTATTTGCCAGCGTCCACCTCTTGTTTGATGTGGTCGTTCAAATAGAGGAGGCATGTGTCAGTGGAGTGGGACGTTCTGAAGCCAGATTGGAATTCGTAGATTAGGTTTTTTTCCGCCAGGTACTTTTCGACCTGTTCGTAGACTATTTTCTCCATGACTTTCGAGATGGAGGTAAGAATAGAAACAGGGCGGTAGTTGCCTGGGTCTAATTTGCTGCCCTTTTTGTGTAGAGGGGTCACTCTCGCAATTTTGAAGTCCTTGGGGACGTGCCCCTGTCTTATAGAGGTTTATTATGTGTGTGATGACTGGGGTGATGGCGGCTGCTGCGTCTCTGAGGAATTTGGAGGGGATGTTGTCATGGCCAGTGGCCTTGTTAGGTTGGAGGGCGCTCAATTTTTTGAGTACCTCATCGGTTGTTACCATTTCAAGTTTGAAGTCGTCTTTGTGGACCCCTAGGTTTTTGTAGTATGCTACTATGTGTTCTACCCCATAATGCCCTGAGTGGGAGGGTAGTTTGTTTACCAGTGTTGTGGCTATGTTTGTGAAGAAGATGTTTAAGTAATTGGCTACATCCAGCTTGTCAGTACTGTTACATTTGTGACATACGATATGCAAATATACAGTACTGTTACCCATAGATCCTAACCTTTACGTCGCTGCAGAATCATGGCTGTGGATGCTAGCAGCAGTTGGCTGACAAAAGATTCAGATTTCATTGTCACATCGCCGTACAATGTTACATCATAGAGGAGGAGTGACATTCCTTTTGTTATTCTCTCAGTCTTGCAGGATCAATAAAGGTATAAAAATTGTAGCATAAGCAACAATACACTAGTACTCATTTACAATCTAATTATTAATAGTCGCATAGTGGGTGCCAGCTGGTCTGGGCGTTGAGGGTACTGTTAATAGTACTCTGGTAGTGAGATGGTAAAGATTAGATTCAAATGTATTGTCATACAGCACAAGTACAGTACAACAAAAATAAGTTTGCCATCCAACCAGAGTGCAAATATAACTAGTGCAATAGTAATATACAATGTACAGGTGATTAAACTGGGTATAAAATATATGAATGAGTACTAATGCATAATATACAGAGTTCTAGTATTGTAGTAAACGTATTAAGTACAGTGACGCAGGTATGAAGACACTGGTAGTAGTCATACTGAGGAGCAGCGTAACTAGTAATCGATATGTACAGATATAGTATTTACATATGTAAAAAGGATTATATTAATACGCTACATTATTGTGCATGCCACATTATATGCAGGTGTATAAATTAAGTATTGTGTAACTATTGCCTTTTTTTAGGATGCAGAGTGCATTGTACAACTTCAAGGTGCCTTTTCGAGCGCTGCTGCTACAAGCGAGGCGTACTGGAAATGCTCCTCACAAAACAATGATGGCGGTGCAGAGACAACTGTCATCCAAATTGGCACAGTTGTCTCGATTAGGGGCTAGCCCTAGCATTACACAATGGACTCTAGCATTACACAATGGACTCTCTCTGATGGCCGCTCTCTCTTTCAGTGACCTGATGGCACATCGACCTAGAAAGAGAAATCCTACCGAGCTCTTGGACCAGAGGGCCAGAGGCATCTTTGATGCTGGAACAACGGTTAGACTGAATTTGAAGATTCTCAGGGCTGTCGTCCTCCAGGTGATGCACGATATGTTGTTCTGTATTCTGCTATTTTAATCCATCTTTAATTTACGTAGAAATAAATATTTAATGGTTCAATTATTATTTCTAGGACAACAGAGATTTCATCAAAGTCTGGAGCAAGACGTCAAAATCTTCAATATCTTATGAAAATGGGAAAATCTATTTGGAGAACTCCCAGAGTTGCTACAGTTGGTAAGTAACATTGGGCTACATTCTGTGTCGATGCCTACATCTACTTTTGAATTTTCAGTTTGACCAGAAATGTTTTATTACATTTTGACATAAATTGGTATTTTTTTCAGCATTCACTCAAAGCCACAACTTCTGTACAAGTTACCCAAGCGGTCCAAATCTGAGAAGATTGAAGATACATTGCTAGTATCTCAGGGCCAACTTGTAAGTGAAAAACCTTCCTCTCTTTTTGTTGATGCAAAAAAGAATACGTTGGTTGAAACTAGGGACCTCACCGATGCTGGCATCAGCTATTGACCCACTAAAACAGTGTCACTATAAGCTACTGTGCCACTAAAACAATGTAAAAGTATCTGATAATTTACCCCAATACTACAATCTAAGTTATTACTCCGTGTCAAATCATCACTCAAATGATGAAATTGGATTTTGAAGTTATTCCTAGGAAGTTGGAACTAGGATAATATATCCCTTTATTGAGCCCCTTGGGGAAATTCAAGCATCTTAGCAGCAGGAGGGTGGAGGCGAGGTGCAGGGTAATGGTAGAAAGACATGACTAGGGAGGTGTAGTCTGACGTCACTTTAGTTTCCCACGCGGTCCACCCGTATAGGGATTTATTATTGGGAAAATGTATTATCGGCTATTGTAATAATTCTGCCTCATGAACATTGGCACGCTTTCCATTTTTGCACAATGAGTTCCCTTCTATCACTAACATTATTGTTTAAGCATTTTTGGTTGAAATAAAATGATACGTAATTATTTTACGATTTAATTTTCGAATAGTTTCATGTTGAGCTATAGATTGTGGATGAATACACACCGAAAGGTACACAATGCCAATGTTCATGCTTTATTGGTTTTAAATGAGAAATGTGTCCATTGGAAATACATTGCAATTTCAAGCGAGGTGGACCGCGCCGGAAACAACAATGACGTAACTACCACTACACCTCCCTATAGGCAATAAAAGTAGGCCTGAATATAAAAATGACTAATCGACAATGTAAACAATATAATTGAGACCTTTCTCGGTGTGCACTTTGTTTCATTCTTACAAAATGTAAACTATTGTCGTAGACTTTGGTTTTCTAAACTTGCACTGTTTATTTATTTGACAGGAAAAGGTGTTGCCCATTGCCTCTGATCATAAACCCTGTCTCTTGGCTTTGACTGCCAATAACTGGCTGTATCGCCTCTCAACTGAAACGGGAAGAGAACTCCAGAAGGTTTACCTCTCTCCAAACCACAAGTTCAGGTATCTTCACTTGTTGAATGAGTTCCTTGAGTGAGTTATGAGTTCCTGGAGTGGAGGACTGTTTATTACGTTGCACAATACACACACTAAGGCTACGTTTGCACTGCAAGCCTTGACTGCTCAGTTCTGATTCATTGCTAATCAGACTTTGTTTTCGTTGTGTTTGGCTGTTAACATCATTTTCTAAATGTGGCCAACATCAGATTCCAGTGTGAACTGGTCACGCTCCTGAACTGAACCGCATGCGCAAATGGAACAATAATGATGATGGATGTAAACATGGAGGACACTGAAGTCACATTTTTTATTTTTATTTTTAAACAAACGTATAAACAAACATGACAACACACGATAAGATATACAAGCATTAATTACAGTGCATATCTAATGAAATTACCACAAATGTCTTATACAGGATATACCCCTAATACCTGTTATCTAAAAACCTACACACGTATGCTCCAGCTCGTACCCCCCCCTCCCCATTGGATAATCCAACCATTATAACTTGTTCCTAACCAGACACTACCATTATATGCTAGCTTTTATTCTCTCCACCACTTCTAACCACATAGTCATTTTGGATTCATTGAGACCCAAAATTCTTGCTGTAGATATTTCTTGATAAATCACATCGAGATATGTAAGAGTCCAGACCTTCCGGCACATTTTTTCCGGTTGAAACCATTGTGATGCTATCAGCTTTTTAGCCACTGTGATACCGGATAAAACCAATCTCTTTGCTGTGGAGGTACTGCATGTTCAAAGACATCATTCAGCAGTAATACAGAGGGGTGTACAGGTATATCCAGAGTTAAGAGATTTGATAATTGCTGGGTCACTTCCTTCCAAAATATCTTAACTGGTGGGCAGTCCCAGTACATGTGCATAAATGTCCCTTCGTCCCCATTTGTACATAGGGAGCATTTGGAGTCTTGTTTAAGACCCATTTTGTTCAGTCTTATAGGAGTTAAGTATGTCCTGTGAATATAGTTAAGATTGATTTGTTGATGGTCCGGGTTCCTTGATGCAAGTCGTACATTTGCCCAGGCTTCTTGCCAATCAAAATCTATTTCCAGGTCTGGTATATCCCTCCTCCAGACAGAGTCTAGTTGGAGGGTTTCATACGAGGCCGTTAGTAATTGATGATAAAAATCTGAAACGAAACCTCTCGATGTCTCTCTTTCATAGAAACATGTGTGGTATCTGTGGTGTACAATTGGTATCTTTAATGGAACACCGTGAGCCTTCAAACATAACAATAACTGTGCGTAAAAATATTATGTGGACTTGGTGAGATAAAAAAAATTGCGTATTTCATTGAAACTACAAAAACCCTGTTTGTTGAAAACGTCTCCTAATGAGTGTATGCTTTGCTTTTCCCATCTAGGGAATCTTATAGGTTGTTTTCCAATCAAGAGTGCATTGTTATTGAATAAGGGAGTATGATTATGCCATTTATGTGGGGTAGAATATTTTTTTTGTGTTTCACGCCATATCCGGATCGCATGAGTGATTATGGGGCCAAATTTCCGTTCGCATTGCTTAATTGATAATTTGGTGTATTCTATGCCCTTCAGCCTATGTGGAGCTACTGTGCCGGAGCCGGTTCCCGAACGTAATCTCGAACCGGCCGGCACGTTCACACCGGGAAAAATTGGTTCGGAACATGACGTGAGGCTTTAGTTCGGCCCTCTAAGAAAACACTGCGCACCGATTTTTCATGTTCCGAACCAATGTTCCGGCACGGAGCCTGGCTGGTGTGAAAGACCCATGTGTGACTCTCGCCACAGAATTGTGATGGATGTCAATCTTGAGTGACGTAAAAGTTGCATGGAATCTGATATGTGACTGTTCAGACTGAGGTCGCATTCCTAAAAATCAGACCTGTATCTGATTTAGAACCACATTTTGAAAATGGCCCATCAGATTCCATGTGCTCTTTGTGCTGTTCACACTGTTGTGAAAGAATCGGCTCTGAGTCACATGAGCTAAAAAAAATCTGATTCTGTCCAAAGTTTGCCTGCAGTGTGAACGTAGCCTAAGATGTGTTGCACTATATACATCAGACCAGCACAGCTTTCTTTGTGGCCACGCCTACTTTTTTGGAGGAAACCGCAAGACTGATTTCCTATTGATCGCTGTTGTATTTTTGGCCTGTATAAAATCTTGTCGGCAGAGGGCTTCCATTGATTTTAAACGTTTGTTTTGTTAGTGCATCAAGTTAAATCGAGCAATTACTTTACAACACTGGCCGCCATTGAACGTTCACAAAAGTTAGGTTTGATCCCTTTTCAGGCCCAGTTCCTCATTTCCCTACCTGGACATATTATGCATCTGAATCTCCAAGTGACTTAATTACTATTCCTGGGCCTTGATGGTCTTTGGTGTGATTTATATCGAGTGTGTTTTGTCCTAAAGTTGTAGTTGAAGGGCGGTTGGGTAGCGCAGTGAACTAAGCACTCGCCTACCACCGCAGAGACTCTGGGATCGAATCCAGCTGTCAGCGGTACCTCCGGCTTGGTCAGTCGTCCCTACTAACACAATTGGCAGTGTTACACCGGTTCCTGACAGGGAGCGACGCGAGCGAGCGTGATTGCGAAAAATGATAAAAACAATCAGACTATCCTGACCTACCGCGAGCGACAGCGAACTGAGTGGCGATGTCGCTCCCCCCTCAAATATTCGCTCGCTGTGTCTCTAGTTGAGCGATTACACGGCCGAGTCCCGCCCCTAAACACTTTTTATTGGTCGAGAATCGCAGGCTGCTTTGCCCCTGTGCTTCCAGGTAAATACACACTCGGACAAGCGCCGCGTCATATCAGGACGATTTCGTCTCCAGTTCACTCGCTCGCTGCCTGTCAGGAACCGGTGGTAGTGGTGCACGCTATATTGGCCGCTATGGTCATTTCTTTACACATCGGTATCGTTCCAATGTAAAAATATAATATCTGCCGCCGTTATAATACCAATACTTTTGGCTTTCGCCATTTAAGGCCTACTACTGTACTTTAACGTTTTTAACTGTTCTACAATGTTCACAGAATACACAGTGACTTGGTCTCAAGTGAGTTAGATATTGAGAATACTCGGGTTTGGCTTATCCATAGTGTGAATTCAGGACACACTTGTATCCTTTATAAAAATGTATTTTTATTTAAATTTTATTTTTATTTAACTCATTCAGGGCCAACAGCGCCCTCTGCTGATGGCCCTTCGGTGCCAACGCTTTATCCAATGGAGGATAGGACTTATTTGCGAGTGTATAAAACATATCACATATAATAGCAATAGATCTAAATAACAGATCATCAATGAGTTGCTTCCAGTCAACAGGCACCAACAGATAATTTTTTCATACATTTCCATTTTATACCGTGATGAATATCAATATTTCTAGGGCGTTCTGTCTCATCTCAATAAACTCCAGCAAATCAAGCTTAAATGTATTTCCTTAGAAATAGTGCCATTTGTCACTTGATTTATGATTAGTTTTCAAATAAACGCTAGATTATCGATAGTAGGGGTGCACGATATTGATTTTTTTGACCCCGATACCGATAACTTTCTGCTCCTCAAGGCCGATACCGATAACCGATATTTATTGTATTATAAAAGATTTTTTTAAATGTATATTCCTGTAGTTTTTACCTAACCAGATTTATCATGACATGAGCGTTACTACTATGAACAAAGCCAAGACAACAGTTTTGACTGATAAAGTGACTATATTTATTTTTCCAAATAAATATAATTTGAATCAGAAAATTCACAATCCGTCAACTTATAATACATCCAACCTAACAAGTCACCTGCAACATCACCACTGCTACGATGGTGTGTTAAAAGCCTACGACGACGACGTGCAAGCAGCTAAAGCTGCTGTGAATCCAAAGCCAGCTACAAATGAACCCGCGGCGTTTGTACCTATTAACGAGGCGTTTGACAAATGACCCAAGGGCTCAAGCCGCTAGCTTTTAAGCAGTGCTTGGTGGTGCAAATTAACCTGGCTACTACGGAGCAATAAGTGACTGCGTATTCAACCAAGGGTTGCATCAGTCATGAAAGGGGCTAGATTTGCAGCAGCTTTAGCTGCTCGCGCGTCGTCGTAGGCTTTTAACACACCATCGTAGCGGTGGTGATGTTGCAGGTGACTTGTTAGGTTGGATGTATTATAAGTTGTTGCCCTTTTCCCTCCTTGTGGAACTTCTGCATTGCATTTGTTACAAATGGCAAGCAAACTTTTTTCCTCTAAAACTATTCCCAGACTACTGACGCCATCTTTGTTTACATCCACGCTGCGTCTGAAACCTACGTGGCTACGTCACAGCCAAGAAAGGGAGCACTGGATTTGTGTAAAACGCCCTCTTCCTAAACCACACGCCATCAGTCGTACCACAGTACTGGTTAAAACGGGAGGAGCCTACAGTAAAAACAAACACACTTCATCCCAATTCACCCACACCGCATATTTTTTTACCAAAAAATATATTCTATTATCGGAGCGATCAATAACTTTATCGGGATGACGTCATAATTGCTGATATTGGCCCGATAATTATCAGCCCGATAATTATCGTGCATCCCTAATCGATAGTATGTGTCCTCATGCATGAAGCGGGGTCTGAAATCGCTTCTCCGTACTTTGGTCGGCGCGAACCTCACACACACACGCTCCGATGGCGGTGAAAGGAACATTGATTACCCCAAGATTCGTAACATAAAGGCCTTACCTCACATCTGATGTCATGCAAAAAGATTAATCCAATTCCTGATCGCCATTCCAAATATTGATCGCTTTTATTGATCCGTTATATATCCAAAACTAGGGATGCTCGATATTGGCTTTTTTACCGATATTGTCCAACTCTTAATTTCCGATACCGATATCAACCAATACCGATATATGCAGGGTTTCCACCCCCAAAAAATGGAATAATTTCAGGTAATTAACATTACATATCTCTTGTTGTGGAATTAACACAACATTATGCATACTTTTGACAATAAATAAAATCGGAATTTGTTCTTACTTGCTTGCCTGGGTAAATAAAGGTTATAGAAATATAAAAAAAAAATAAAAAATTGTTTTTGTTTTGGAAAACCGATTCAGATATTTTCCGATATCTCATTTTAATGCCGATAATATCGGACATCCGTTATTACGATACTGCATGCCCGAGAACTAAAACCTGGACCAGAATTTTTTTTTGATGCACAGTCCCAGCCAATCCAATCCAATGATGTGCAATACCATCCGGGAGACGATAGGCGGCAGTATTTGCCCTTTGCGAGCTCAGACCCATTCCCAATGATAACGTCAGGCTTGATGGATGAAAAATTAATGGATATCGCTAATAAAAAATATGGATTAAAACCCGAGATTTTTCTGGTTTGGCGCCCAGGGCATGGCGAGTTAACCCGGACTATCTCTGGTTTGGCCTCCAGTGAGTTAACATGTTTTGGTCTTACATTTTTTCAAAATATCAGTGATTTCTGAAAATAAATCACAAAAAATGATGCGTTTTGGAAAATAGCTCGTTATTTGATTATCATTTCTTTTTATCCACTTTCTCCCATTTTCAATTTTTCTCCCATCCCAATTTCGTATCATCCAATTCAACCCTCCCCTGTCTCGAATGCTGTTTCTTGCCTCCCACAAGCCGGCTGCAATGTGGACTAAGCCATACATAGCACTTGTCCCCTCCGATACCCGAGGTAGCAGCAGTCGCATCTTTTCACCTGCGCGGCGCGATCTATCAGCATCAGGTTTTTTTTTGTTAAAAATAAATTATACTACTAAATAGGAACATTTGAGACATTTAAAAAAAATCATTGATCATGCCAATGTAACGGATGGTACCGCGAAGCCCAGTCACGAAGCACTTCGGTCGTGAGTTGAGAAGTGGCTGAGGCGCGGTAGCGGTACCAGGAAGTAAAACTCACTCCCCAGAGGCATCCAGACTGAGCGCTTAGGGAGGAATTCCTTTCTTGGCACAGTGGTGTGAATGAATGAATGAAAACTTTATTTAACAGATTGCAGAATGGGTACAATACAGTACGGCTCAATACATACAATTGTTAAGGGGATGCAGACCTGAGAAAGACGTTTGTCTTGTTTCCATCAGGGTCCCCCATTTTCAATTCATATAGATATTTGCTGTGATGTCACCCGCGGTGCGGACGCCCGGGGTTCGACTCCCACTCAAGGCATGGTCGAAGTAGTGGCAGGTTCAGTGTTGAACCGGCTACACCTAGACTGATTCTATACTGTTAAGCTAAGCTTACTAGTGGGGTTGCTGTACTGAGGAACCACAGGGGAACCAGCCTTATGTTTCCATTTTAGGTTCATTAGTTTGATTTACAAAAACTTTTACAGAGTAAGAGTAGGCATACTACCCCTTCTACGTAAGACTCATAATCTCAAATGTGTGATGCATTACAGGAGTGAGTGACAATGACACGTGGCAGATTCAAGTCACATTGAAAAGATGACTCTCGATACAAGGACTGTATTGGAGAGGTACCAGGAGATGTCCACAAGGCTTATTGCAAGTTTTGCCGCAAATCAGCAATATGGGGGTCGCTTCCCTCAAGAGCCATTCAAAAGGACAAACCCACACCAAGTTAGCTGGACAGCTAAATAATGAAAGAAGAATGACAGATTTCTTGACTACAAAAACAGGAGAGGGAAGAAGAGAGCCATATGAAATCCGCGATCACTGAATCGCGGACGGAATCGCGGAATTGAGCAATAAAAATGGAATCAACTGTAAAAAGATTTTTTTTTTTTTTTTTTTTTAATGTTGTGGGACTTGTACAGCACTTTGTTCAACTTTGTCAGTGCTGTAAAGTTTAAACCTTTTTAAATCTTAGACAAACAAAACACTTTGCTTTCATGAAATATTGTAAGCCGTCATTTGAGGCTTTATAAAAGCAGCACAATGAACACAAATCTGTCAGTGCCGAGTCCGACCTCATCTTAAATAACAGACAGCATTGCTTGTTGTAGTTAACAAAGAGAGGCAGAGTTGATTTTGCAAAAAAAAATATATATATCATTTATATTTTTTAATAATCAAATTTTATTTTCATATTCGAATCCCATGCCCATCGAACGAAGCTTCGAAGTATTTAAGACAGCCCTATTAAATGGACTGTTATATCTTATTACATTGTGGACATTTATTCATTCCCACTTATTAGACACTATTCTGATCGTAAAATGAGCGTACAAAGCAAAATACAGAATTCTGAAATATTAAAACGGAAAAAACTTTGGTCCAACATTAAAACGTCAAAGTAGAACTATTATGTACTTTCTCAGTCAGTGCTAAGTGCAGTCAGTGCTAAGTGCAGCATCACTTTTCACATCAAAACAAAAGTAGAACTGTAATGTGGACTCAGGGTAAGATCTAAAAAAAAAAAAAAAATCTTTTTAATTTTCATGGAAAGATCTACAGGGACAGTCTCAAAGATCGACCAGTCGATCAAGATCGACGGGTTGGTGACCACTGGGTTAGAGGATAACAGAGGGAAAAGGGAGAGGAGTTGAGAAGACGGGAGCGGACACAAGAGGGCAGGTGTGGAGAGAAGAGGATGAGATGAGATGGGAGAGGAGTGGAAGAGAGAACATATATCAATCCCAGTGCTCATGTGTTTCAAAGTTCCAGTTCAATAAATTGTTGTTCATCTACAGCTTGTTGCATTCTTTCATGCATTGATATTATCAATAAGACATAATCTCTAAGCATTTACAGTGTAGACTTGACTGGCACATCTTTTAAATCAAGTAAGTAGTCAAGTCAAGAGTTTTATTTGTCACGGCATACGAGTATACAATGAAATGCGGGTGGTCTTGCCCGCAACGATGTGCATAATACAATAGTAATAACAAATTGTGCAATAAAACAAGTAACAGAGTAGGGCATATCGGTATATGTACACAAATTGTGTATATATATATTGTGTATATGTACACAAATAGTCGGGTGTCCTAGGGGGTTGTGTGTGAGGGGAGGGGGGCGCGGATGGGTGCGGAAAGCTTCAGGGGCCTATAGATCATCACTTAATATGGTACCTGGAAAATCAGGAGGTAGCATGGAAAACTTTCAAGGCAAGCGTGGGAACCCTGAGGAAGTGTAGTTCCTCAGTGAATGAAAAGGTAAACAGTTGGAAGACATTGTTGACATTGTTTTCAGCTTTACTTCAGTACGGTCTAGACTAGGGGTGTAACGGTACACAGAAGCCACGGTTCGGTACGTACCTCGGTATTGGGGTCATGGTTCGGTACGAGTTCGGTACAACAGAAAAAATATATATTTATAATTGAATTAATATATATTCTTTTAATAATTCATAATTATTATATATTTATGATAATTATTATTATTAAATAGAATAATTTTCTATAGGCTTGCCGTGGTAGTCACTAGTCAGTGATACTGGTGTCATTCTGTGTTCAGGCATCCACTTGCCTACTGCCCCTTTAACAACTTATCCTTGATAAGTTTCAGTTTCACTACTAGAGAGAATTTAACTTCACGAGACGGAATACTAGAGAACAGATGACATGTTACAACAATGGCAGAGGATTATTTGGATTACACAGTAGCAGTTAAACTGGAGAGGAGCTCAGAGTTTATTTTTTAATATTTTTTATTTGATCAGCTGTGCCTGTGAGTCCGGCGGGGGAGAATAGAATGTTGGTGTGTTTGTTGGCCCGTGTTTCATTGGTTTCATTTGGTTGACATTATTGGGACGAACAAGAAAACGAAAAAACTGTAACATTGTAATGACCGTGCAGCTGTTCCAATGTAAATGTGCCTTTCTCCTCCGTGCACTTTCGCCCGCTCTGAAGTCGGACTCAATGTGCCCGGCCACGCGCACTGTTCTCGCACGGACACGAAACCCGCGAGTGCCTGCATGCATGACTGGTGTGTTTGCGCTGTGAGGTGTGTATTCTTCGTATGGCTGCACGTACCGCAAATTCGCGGGACGAATACACGTACCGTTACACCCCTACATTTATATTTAGTCATTTAGCTGACGCTTTTATCCAAAGCGACTTACAAGTTCTGTACGACAAGCCATCAGGAAGGGCACAACTCTATCAGCTGAGTAACAATGTTCATCAACGTGTTGAGTGCTACAGTGTAGGTTAGTTTATTAGGACAAGTGCATGACAGTAAGGTTAGTTAGGGTTAGATTTTTTTTCTTTTTTTTCAGATAATGGTTGAAGTGCGTCTTTAGTCGACGGCGAAAGATTGGACGTGTTTCGGCTGTTCTAACTGGGGTGGGTAGTTCATTCCACCATTGTGGGGCAAGGACTGAGAATAGGCGACTTCTCTTTGATGACCATCCCGGAGCTTGGATAGGAGTGGGTCTGAGGCGGCCAGAAGATGCAGAGCGTAGGGGTCTTGAGGGTGTGTAGTTAGAGACCATTGACCAGAGGTAGGCGGGAGTGGTTCCCTTTGCCGCACGGTATGCCAGGTCGAGGGCCTTGAAGCGGATTCGTGCAGCAATGGGGAGCCAGTGTAGGTCCCTAAGAAGTGGGGTGACATGGGCCGACTTCGGTAGGTTTGAGATCAGGCGGGCCGCTGCGTTCTGAATGAGTTGAAGAGGCTTAGTGGCAGTGGCCGGGAGGCCAGCGAGCAGTGCGTTGCAGTAGTCGAGGCGGGAGATGACTGTTGATTGGACGAGGAGTTGGGTGGCTTCTTTTGTCAGGAAGGGGCGGATCCTTCTGACGTTGCTCAGGAGGAATCGGCAGGTTCTGGTTGTCGCTGCGATGTGAGCAGAGAAGTTCAACTGGTCGTCGAGGACAACACCAAGGTTTTTGGCGGTCGGGGGACACGGTCACAGCTGCATTCTCGACTGTGATGGAAAGGTCGGTCAGGGGGGAGCAATTCTGTTTTGCTTAGGTTCAGTTTGAGGTGGTTGGTCGTCATCCAGGCGGAGATGTCGGACGGACGGGCCGAGATCCGCTCAGAGACGTGGATATCTGAGGGAGGGAAGGAGAGGAAGAGTTGAGTATCGTCAGCATAACAATGGTAGGAGAAGCCATGAGATGTGATTTAGTGTAGAGGGAGAAGAGAAGGGGTCCTAGGACCGAGCCCTGGGGGACCGACAGGGTCCCTCTCCATGACACTGGTCTAGACTGGTTCTGTTGACCTTTAACCTTGTCTTGTACATTCTCTGGCAGGTACCTTGACTGGGATGTTCCTCTGGAGACGTTTTTCATCAAGTCCATCCAAAATAAAGCGACACCTTTACAACGACAGGTATGGGTTGATAAGATGAGATATTCCTTTATTGATCTGGGGGGAGGGGTTGGTGTAACGGCAGGGTGTTAGTAGAAAGACTGACATAAATATAGGCAATACAATTTAAATCTGATTATTAAAAATAAACTGTACAACACAAGGTACCCTAAATGGCATGATGTACATTATAGTCCGTGCAGGTTTTAGTGGTTTAGAATCGGACACACTTGAACCTTTTTTACTTATTTTTGACAGTTTGTAAGAAGGACAGGATGTTGCTGATTTGTAACCTCCCAGGCAGGTGTGACCCCGAACACGCTGGTTTACCTGGCCGTCTTCAGTGTGTTTCCCCTGCAAATTGTGGGCGTCATGGAGATCAAGAAAACGGTATGTACAATTATTTATTTGAATGAATAATTATTGGTTTCCCCTTATGGTAATCATATTGGTTAATAACGGTTGTATATGTAGTGTGTATAGTTTATATTGTTCAAGTTTCTTTATTAATTGTCATACAAAAATACAGAATACTTTTATATAAAATGCTTTTTTCTGTTCTGCTCCAGAGAGTGTGCTAGATAAAAAAATATATAGATAAGTATAAAATAAAGTCAAAAGTACGTAAACAAGTGTAAACTAAAGTGGTCAATATACATATATACAATACAGAGTAGGAAAAAATTAGTAACTGAGTTACAATATACAGTACAATGCAGAAATGGGATGAGGTACAACTTAGTGTAAGGTGCAATGAGGTATGAGTTGTAGTGCAAATCTCTTTACCAATAAATATAAAGTGTCTAAAGTGGGTGCTACAGTGAGTTGTTTATTTAAAGGGGACCTGCATTGCTATTCCTAGCACTATTTGGGCAACTTTACACAATTCCTGTGAGTCTATGGAAGACATCTGTAAGGTTTATTTAAAAAAAAGAGAAAATTGTTTTATATTTCTAATGGAGTACTCAAAAGCATCATTTTCCAGCCTCAAGATTTCAGCCTGTTATTGGCTGGGCTCCGCCCATAAGCACTTTCAGTGACAGTCATCCACACAGTCTGCGAGTGGCAGACAGAGAGAGAGAGAGCACTGTGTAAACACAGCTGCGTGCGAGATACGCAGGTCCCCTTCTCTTTCTCTCTCTCCCTCTCCCGTTTGAGGAAGTCTTCCACTGTGCTGCGCGCTATAGACGGGGCGTTAGTATGCTCCCGAATCGAGAGAGAGAGACAGACCGAGAGACGACAGCGCGACGCGTATGTGTGCTCTGTCGCGAGGGTCTATCTGATTCTCCCTCTCTCGCTCGCTCTCTGTCAAACCCCGTTTGGTGCGCTACAACCACAGAGCCAATCGGATCACTATCCGCTCCATCCTCGCCACGTGACGTCACCATGCGAGTCAAATCAGAATGACCAGATTTTTTCGACCAGGAAATGAATGACCTGAATGATGGCAATCCGCCAATATGGTATTTAGAGACACAAACACATTGATACTAACTCCTATTACTATAATACAATGCTAGACACTGAAAAAATACATTTATAATGCATGTCACCTTTAAAGTGAGTGTGTACGTGTGTGTGTGCTGTGAGTGTATTTGACGGTTTGTTACATAGTGTTATTGTCGTTGAGCATCCTGATGGCCTGGGTTTGTATTTAATGATACAAATCTTAATTTCCAGGTGTTCGGCAACACGATTACTGATGCCTTTCTATCTATGGGATTTCTCATAGTAACTCACAGCAACAAGTCGGTCAAGTTCTATAGCTTCGAACACATCATGAATAAGGTACATTCATTTCTTGGAGCTTACACAATGAATTTTTTCGTGTAGACTTGGAATCAGATTAAAATGTATTGTAATTATACAGCACAAGTTAGGGCTGGGCGATATGGAAAAAAATCATATCGCGATAACGATATGATTTTTATTTTATTTCTCGATATCGATAATTATCGAATTGTTATAAGTATAAAAAAAATTTAATAATTTTTTTTTTTTTTTTTTAACAGATGTATGTTTATTTTGCAGCAATTCTTTGTCATTGCCGCCATCTTTAGTGTTACATCCCCTCACACTCCAGTTCTCAGGCTGCAGCTGGTTTAAAAGCTAAAGTAAACCGGCTTCTCTGCTGGCTGTGGCTCCAGGGGAGTTGAACAGTTCTGGCTCTGCTAGTTTATTTTCGATCTTTTGGCGCTTTTTTGGTGGACAAACCACCGCACATGTGCACCGTGACTCGTGACTGAAGTCTAGTTCTGCTAGCACACATAGCCTACTGTGTACAGACGGTTTCAAAATGTATTTTAAATTAGAAAGCAAACAAAATAAATGGACAAGAGAAAAAGAAATCTGAATTTGGTCAGTATTGTCATTTGGACAAGCAAAGCCATTACTTTAAGTTGCAGGCAAGAAAGACAAGTCTGGTTTTAAAACTGCCCTGTTGCAGGTAAAAAAAAAAAACGATTTTTCGATTTTTTTAAAATTTCGATATTCGATATCGATTATTAAAATATATCGCGATATTTATAGTTATCGTTATATCGCCCAGCCCTAGCACAAGTACAGTACAACGAAAAGGAGTTTGGTCATCCAACCAGAGTTCAAATGTAACGGTAAAGTGCAATAGTAATATATACATGTACAGGTGATTAAACTGGGTATAAAATATAATTAGTACTACTAGGGCTGGGCGAGATAACGATAAATATCGCGATATATTTTAATAATTGATATAAAAAAAGATATACCGTACTTTTCGGACTATAAGCCGCGGCTTTTTCCCCCATTTTTTGACCCTGCGGCTTATATAACTGTGCGGCTTATATGTGGACAAAAATCGAAATATTGCTTTTTTTACTGCATTGAAATGTTATTTATCTGTTCCCTTATTTACTTAATACAACTTGTAAATGAGTTAATTCTTGTTATTTGTCCGACAGTATTGTGTCCCAATGGGAGTCATTCTCTGTAGAGGTGGGAACTTAAAGCTCAATATAAGAACGGCCATGCACCACCACCCACAGAATCGAGAAAGAGCAATCAATCTGTCAATCCTTTCCGTGTCCGGGCCGGGTGAGGTTTCCCGTGTTGAGTCGAATTAAGCCGCAGGCTCCACTCCTTACATATGGTAATTAAACATTAAAACACATGCGGCTTATAGTCCAGTGCGGCTTATATATGTACACATCATTAAATTTAGCTGCTGCGGCTTATAGTCAGGTGCGGCTTATAGTGCGAAAAGTACGGTATATCGGATTTCTTTCTTTTTTTTTTACCTGCAACAGGGCAGTTTTAAAACCAGAGACAGTGGACAGACTTGTCTTTCTTGCCTGCAACTTAAAGTAATGGCTTTGCTTGTCCAAATGACAATACTGACCAAATTGAGATTTCTTTGTCTCTTGTCCATTTATTTTGTTTGCTTTCTAATTTAAAATACAGTTTGAAACCGTATGTACACAGTATAGGCTATGTGTGCTAGCAGAGCTAGACTCCAGTCACGAGTCACGGTGCACACAAAGCGCCAAAAGATAGAAAAGAAACTAGCAGAGCCAGAACTGTTCAACTCCCCTGGAGCCACAGCCAGCAGAGAAGCCGGTTTACTTTAGCTTTTAAACCAGCTGCAGCCTGAGAACTGGAGTGTGAGGGGATGTAACACTAAAGATGGCGGCAACGACAAAGAATTGCTGCAAAATAATTTTTTTTTATACTTATAACAATTTCGCTAATTATCGATATCGAGTGATATGATAACATTATCATATCGTTATCGCGATATGATTTTTGCCATATCACCCAGCCCTAAGTACTACTGAGTAATAGTGCTAATCAGATGTATGTACAGAGTTGTAGTATTAATACGGTATGTACAGTGATATAGTATAAATAAACTATGGTAGCAGTGTAACTAGTAAGAGTAGGTAAGGGATATGAATAGATATAGTATCTACAGATATGTAAAAATTATATGCAGGTATGTACAGGTGTGGAGATGTATACGGTATGTACTAGGGGTGGACGGTTTGGTCTAAAATTTATATCACGGTATAATTTGAAGCATAGACGGTAACGGTATATATCACGGTATCATCGTTTTTGATAAATTTTTTATTTTTATTTTTTATATACTTTTTTTTTTTTTTTATATAAAATATATATATTATATAATTAGACTTGTACTTGTATTATCTGCGAGACATCGCCACCACGCAACAAGCTCCACTGTCTGTGTGTACTCTAGTAGCCTCCAGCTACGGCCAGGATTCTCCGGAGCTGCACCTGGACCTATACTCGAGTAGCCTCGAGCAGAGCTACGGCCAGGATTCTCCGGCGCTGCACCTGGACCCTATTGTATTGGTATAACGTTACTTAACTGTGCTCAGCAAGCCCTCAGCTCGAATACGCATCGAATCAGTGTTATAAGACATTGATATCAGGAGCTATCTGTAGCTACTGCTAGCCGGATATATAACGTTAATACAACGCCTCAGTGAATTATTTAGTTCAATGGGACATTTCGTTTTGAACGGTGAACTAACTTGCGTTAACGTGAGCTAACAGGTAGCACACACGTCTCTACTAGACTTTGTGGAGCGTTTGTTGATGTCAGGAGCTATCGGTAGCTGGCCGACTAGATACCGTTCGGTTAGACAATGCCTCATCATGTATTAAACTAAAAGTGAATAGTTGACTGGGTCATTTTGTAACGGTAGCTAAGCTAACGTTAGCTCAGGGAGACGCCGCCGTCCTCCCGTGTCCCGTCCCACTAGACTACTAGACCCGTGTTTACATGCGTGCGGTAGGGGCTGGCACGCCCACTGCGCGAAGCCTCCTAAATAACTTTTTCCAGTTCGCACATATCTATTATCTATGACTAATTCTATCTATTTTTAGGGGCAAATGCGAGTGAAATAGTCGCGCTGTGGTTATTGCTATTTTAGAGCTGCACTACCGGTTACACGGTATAGTCAAAATCCATACCGTAGAGCAAATTCATACCGTTTATACCGTATACCGTTTATACCGTCCACCCCTAGTATGTACAGCATTATTGTACATGCTATCATACAGTTATATGGCTTTTATGCAGCTGTAGATGTATAGAAGGATGATCACTGTATTGAAACGTTAAACTCCATTTTGGTGCTAGAATTAACCCTTTCACTGCCACACGACAGAAGGTTAACCCTTTACTATCACACAACCGACGGTGGCTGTCGTGTGGCAGTGACGGGGTTAACCTTCTGTGTATTGTCGCAGTGAAAGGGTCAACCGTTTTGGTAGTGCGGCAGTGAAAGGGTTAAGACTTAAAGGGGCACTTCACCGAAAAACAATGCAGATTTATTTTGCACATAAATAATCTCGCACACATCCAAAAGCTCTGAACAGTTTTTCCACACAGGCATTTACATTACGTTACATCCCCTCACACTCCAGTTCTCAGGCTGCAGCTGGTTTAAAAGCTAAAGTAAACCGGCTTCTCTGCTGGCTGTGGCTCCAGGGGAGTTGAACAGTTCTGGCTCTGCTAGTTTATTTTCGATCTTTTGGCGCTTTTTTGGTGGACAAACCACCGCACATGTGCACCGTGACTCGTGACTGAAGTCTAGTTCTGCTAGCACACATAGCCTACTGTGTACAGACGGTTTCAAAATGTATTTTAAATTAGAAAGCAAACAAAATAAATGGACAAGAGAAAAAGAAATCTGAATTTGGTCAGTATTGTCATTTGGACAAGCAAAGCCATTACTTTAAGTTGCAGGCAAGAAAGACAAGTCTGGTTTTAAAACTGCCCTGTTGCAGGTAAAAAAAAAAACTATTTTTCGATTTTTTTTAAATTTCGATATTCGATATCGATTATTAAAATATATCGCGATATTTATAGTTATCGTTATATCGCCCAGCCCTAGCACAAGTACAGTACAACGAAAAGGAGTTTGGTCATCCAACCAGAGTTCAAATGTAACGGTAAAGTGCAATAGTAATATATACATGTACAGGTGATTAAACTGGGTATAAAATATAATTAGTACTACTAGGGCTGGGCGAGATAACGATAAATATCGCGATATATTTTAATAATTGATATAAAAAAAGATATACCGTACTTTTCGGACTATAAGCCGCGGCTTTTTCCCCCATTTTTTGACCCTGCGGCTTATATAACTGTGCGGCTTATATGTGGACAAAAATCGAAATATTGCTTTTTTTACTGCATTGAAATGTTATTTATCTGTTCCCTTATTTACTTAATACAACTTGTAAATGAGTTAATTCTTGTTATTTGTCCGACAGTATTGTGTCCCAATGGGAGTCATTCTCTGTAGAGGTGGGAACTTAAAGCTCAATATAAGAACGGCCATGCACCACCACCCACAGAATCGAGAAAGAGCAATCAATCTGTCAATCCTTTCCGTGTCCGGGCCGGGTGAGGTTTCCCGTGTTGAGTCGAATTAAGCCGCAGGCTCCACTCCTTACATATGGTAATTAAACATTAAAACACATGCGGCTTATAGTCCAGTGCGGCTTATATATGTACACATCATTAAATTTAGCTGCTGCGGCTTATAGTCAGGTGCGGCTTATAGTGCGAAAAGTACGGTATATCAGATTTCTTTCTTTTTTTTTTACCTGCAACAGGGCAGTTTTAAAACCAGAGACAGTGGACAGACTTGTCTTTCTTGCCTGCAACTTAAAGTAATGGCTTTGCTTGTCCAAATGACAATACTGACCAAATTGAGATTTCTTTGTCTCTTGTCCATTTATTTTGTTTGCTTTCTAATTTAAAATACAGTTTGAAACCGTATGTACACAGTATAGGCTATGTGTGCTAGCAGAGCTAGACTCCAGTCACGAGTCACGGTGCACATGTGCGGTGGTTTGTCCACCAAAAAAGCGCCAAAAGATAGAAAAGAAACTAGCAGAGCCAGAACTGTTCAACTCCCCTGGAGCCACAGCCAGCAGAGAAGCCGGTTTACTTTAGCTTTTAAACCAGCTGCAGCCTGAGAACTGGAGTGTGAGGGGATGTAACACTAAAGATGGCGGCAACGACAAAGAATTGCTGCAAAATAATTTTTTTTTATACTTATAACAATTTCGCTAATTATCGATATCGAGTGATATGATAACATTATCATATCGTTATCGCGATATGATTTTTGCCATATCACCCAGCCCTAAGTACTACTGAGTAATAGTGCTAATCAGATGTATGTACAGAGTTGTAGTATTAATACGGTATGTACAGTGATATAGTATAAATAAACTATGGTAGCAGTGTAACTAGTAAGAGTAGGTAAGGGATATGAATAGATATAGTATCTACAGATATGTAAAAATTATATGCAGGTATGTACAGGTGTGGAGATGTATACGGTATGTACTAGGGGTGGACGGTTTGGTCTAAAATTTATATCACGGTATAATTTGAAGCATAGACGGTAACGGTATATATCACGGTATCATCGTTTTTGATAAATGTTTTATTTTTATTTTTTATATACTTTTTTTTTTTTTTATATAAAATATATATATTATATAATTAGACTTGTACTTGTATTATCTGCGAGACATCGCCACCACGCAACAAGCTCCACTGTCTGTGTGTACTCTAGTAGCCTCCAGCTACGGCCAGGATTCTCCGGAGCTGCACCTGGACCTATACTCGAGTAGCCTCGAGCAGAGCTACGGCCAGGATTCTCCGGCGCTGCACCTGGACCCTATTGTATTGGTATAACGTTACTTAACTGTGCTCAGCAAGCCCTCAGCTCGAATACGCATCGAATCAGTGTTATAAGACATTGATATCAGGAGCTATCTGTAGCTACTGCTAGCCGGATATATAACGTTAATACAACGCCTCAGTGAATTATTTAGTTCAATGGGACATTTCGTTTTGAACGGTGAACTAACTTGCGTTAACGTGAGCTAACAGGTAGCACACACGTCTCTACTAGACTTTGTGGAGCGTTTGTTGATGTCAGGAGCTATCGGTAGCTGGCCGACTAGATACCGTTCGGTTAGACAATGCCTCATCATGTATTAAACTAAAAGTGAATAGTTGACTGGGTCATTTTGTAACGGTAGCTAAGCTAACGTTAGCTCAGGGAGACGCCGCCGTCCTCCCGTGTCCCGTCCCACTAGACTACTAGACCCGTGTTTACATGCGTGCGGTAGGGGCTGGCACGCCCACTGCGCGAAGCCTCCTAAATAACTTTTTCCAGTTCGCACATATCTATTATCTATGACTAATTCTATCTATTTTTAGGGGCAAATGCGAGTGAAATAGTCGCGCTGTGGTTATTGCTATTTTAGAGCTGCACTACCGGTTACACGGTATAGTCAAAATCCATACCGTAGAGCAAATTCATACCGTTTATACCGTATACCGTTTATACCGTCCACCCCTAGTATGTACAGCATTATTGTACATGCTATCATACAGTTATATGGCTTTTATGCAGCTGTAGATGTATAGAAGGATGATCACTGTATTGAAACGTTAAACTCCATTTTGGTGCTAGAATTAACCCTTTCACTGCCACACGACAGAAGGTTAACCCTTTACTATCACACAACCGACGGTGGCTGTCGTGTGGCAGTGACGGGGTTAACCTTCTGTGTATTGTCGCAGTGAAAGGGTCAACCGTTTTGGTAGTGCGGCAGTGAAAGGGTTAAGACTTAAAGGGGCACTTCACCGAAAAACAATGCAGATTTATTTTGCACATAAATAATCTCGCACACATCCAAAAGCTCTGAACAGTTTTTCCACACAGGCATTTAGACAGTTATTCAGAGTAAGTCAGTTTGAATATTGCCACTGGTGATTGTCATCAGGAGTGATTTGTAGATGGATTTTAGATGGAAGTAAGACTGCTGATTTTTGACGAGTTCTATTAAAGTGAAATATCCCTTTATTGTCTTTTTAAGGCTGACGTTATATTAGAGATCATTTCTCAATTTTCCTCAGTAGATTCCCTTATAAAAACAAGCCACATCTCTATCCCCAGGCTGCAGTTGGGTTAGCAGGAGATATTCCAAGTGATATTAAAGTTATTGGGTACATTCTCTAGGTTTGGACCGTTTCATGCTAATTCTCTGCCTGCCAAAAATGCTCTCAGCATCCAGTGGAGTTATAATAATTTTTTTTATCCACTTTTTCTCCCCTTTTTCTATTTTACTCCCATCCCAATTCCACTGTGCCAATTAGTCACTCCCCTGTCTTGAACGTTGTTCGCATATGCCCCCCACTGGCTGGTTGTAGGGAGGATAGAAGCCTTGCATCACGTGTCCCCTCCGATACACGAGGAGGCAGCCTGTCACATCTTTTCACCTGCCAGCGCGTACTCTCATTGGCGAGGTGTAACGTGTGGGAGGCTCACACTACCCCCGCCATTTCCTGTCTCTGCTGTGCAGGCGTCCCCCAACCGACCTGTAGGAGTCTCTGTCCACAACGTCCAGATTACCACCAATCGACTTCCACCCGCTAACTCTGCCAATTGAGTTAGTATGACGACTGGCCCAAGCCGGCGGCAACACCGACAGCCAGAGTCGAACCCGGTGTCTCTTGCGTTGGTGACGAGCGCAATGTCCGCTGCGCCACCCAGCTGCCCATATCCAGTGGAGTTCTTCATCTCTGGTTCATCAGGCCTTAACCCTTTCACTACCACACTCTGCCCCCTCCAGAACATGACACACCCTCTCCCCCCTCCTCCAGAACATGACACACCCTCTCCCCCCTCCTCCAGAACATGACAAACTCTCTCCCCCCCTCCTCCAGAACATGACAAAGAAATGGTCTCTTGGAGAGCAGAGTTCTCTCCAAGGGGGTAAAACTGTGGGAGAGGCTCCTCTCGGTGTTCCAGTGAATATCCACTTCGAAGGTACAGTAGGACAGTTATTCTTCTGTCAATCACCACTTGCGGAACTCTTTGTGTGATTTAAAAAAAAAAATTTACTCTTAGCACATTCACTGCCACACTACAGAAGGTATAACCCTTTACTATCAATCACACTACCAACGGTAAATGTGTGGCAGTGAAAGGGTTAACATTATGTCTATTGTCACAGTGAAGGGGTTAACCGTTTGGTAGTGCGGCAGTGAAAGGGTTAACAGATTGGATTAGATTACAAATGTATTGTGTACCGTACAGAGTTGTAGTATTAATGTACAGTGATGCAGGTATGAAGACACTATGGTATAGAAAGTCATACTGGCCAGCAGCGTTACTAGTAAGGGATATGTATCTGATATAGTATCTACAGATATGTAAAAAGTAGGGATGTCCGATATTATCGGCCTACCGATATTATCGGCCGATATCGGCATTAAAATGTGATATCGGAAAATATCGGTATCTGTTTTCAAATTTTTTTGAAATTCTGATTTTATTTATTGTCAAAAGTATGCATAATGTTGTTAATTCCACAACAAGAGATATGTAATTGAAATTATTCCGTTTTTTGGGGGGAAAACCCTGCATATATCGGTATCGGAAATTAAGAGTTGGACAATATCGGTATCGGTAAAAAAGCCAATATCGAGCATCCCTAGTAAAAAGGATTATATGCAGGTATGTACAGACGGATGTGTATATACGGTAAGAAATTATATATATATATATACAGCATTATTGTACATGCTATCATATAGTTATATGGGTTATATCCAGTTGTATACGTAAGTATATAGAAGGATTATATTCAGACGTGTGTTTATATAATATATATTGTGGTAAATGTATTATACAGGTGCATCTCAATAAATTAGAATATCGAGGAAAAGTGAATGTAGCTTACAGCTAATGAGAACCAAAAATTCAGTATCTGAGAATTTGAATATTGCATAAAGACAAAAATATATATGTCAAGTCGAACTGAAATCTCTACACCGCCTGAACCCCCCCCCCCCCCCCCCCCCCACACACACACACGCACTCGCACACTGTCTCAGGCCATGTCCACACGTATCTGGATATTTTGCAAAAGGATATTTTCAGGCTCTGCTTAAAAAAAAATCCTCGTCCACACTACAGTGTTAAAAAAAAACTCTATCCAGGCACAAACTCATAAACGCATATAAATTGCTCCAACAAGCATGCCGGGCCAGTAGGTGGCGATACGCGATATATCAAATACCATAGCGGTACCGAGCGGACAGGACGATTGACGGATACAACCCCGGCAAATTCTAAATTGTGTTAATAGACGCCAGACAGAAGAGCGTCTGCACCTGATGTGCTCTGGTGTTGTTTAGAAATCAGAGCGCATCAGGTGCAGACGCTCTTCTGTCTGGCGTCTATTAACTAAATTTAGAATGCAATTTGGCTTTTAACTGAAGCCAGGCGCAACACTAGACATGTTTAGCAAAACATTAAATATCTTTGGAACAGTTTGTGATAAGGGCTCGCCTTATTTTGTTTCGGGATATTGTGATCTCAACATTGCATTATCTCTCCGGCGAGAAATAAGCCGACAACGAATAAAACGTCACTCGCCACTTAAATAAATCAAAAGCGTGTATTTAACAACCTCAACAACTTTCGAAACACAGTTTATATCATTTACATTTTTACATTTACATTAACATTTATACATTTACAGTTTATATTAACTTAATAAACGAAAAGTCTACTTATGTCAACGAAAATGTCCAGTAGGCCTAACTAAATAACATAAATCTCCATTACACACAAGCAACGTCTGATGGCCGAATCTGTCAGGGCACTGGAGTAGATATATACAGTACTGTTACATCCAGTACTGTTACATCCAGACATTTATGATACAAGATATACAAATATACAGTACTGCTTAACAGTACTTCCTATAGTGGTAAATATTTAGTTGTGTGTTCTGTTGGCATTGAGCCACAACACTGTAGTGTTGGCCTACAGAAGTACTCGTTTGTGTGTAGTTGTACCACAGTCTTATAGACCTCTCTCTATCTTCTGTGTTTTTCTTGAAACATAAAACACGGGTGTCGTGTTCACACATAAACCTTGGCCTTGTTATAAACCCTGTTCGCAGACGTGTTGTCATCTGTGGGGTTAGCTTATCCTGTTAGGATGTACGCTGTTTCATTAGCATGCTGGCTACATAAGGTATCATCATGGCTTGTTTATTATCATATACGAAGTATGGGATCATGAGGGGGTAACCGAATAAACCCCTCCTTCCCTCTTTTCTGATTGGTCGGGGGGTTTGGCCCTCTATCATTCGGTCCTACCGCGCTGATTGGTCAGTGCGGCACGGGGTAGTGAGAGGGGGGGGGGGGTAGGGAATTCCCTGACTCCTCGCCTATCATGGTCTGTTGAGTCATGGGATTCCCCCCGCCATAGAATACGTCACTGGGCACATTTCTATTGGTCGCCGACTTCCGTGAGTTCTTTACAGGCCCCATGTGTGGTTCTCTGTTATTGTCAAGTTGGTGTTGCGGTGTGTAGGAACTTAAGAGTTCTGCTACGCTCTATATATGTAGCTTGAGCCTTTTGGTCACGTGGCTCAATGTTACATAAACCTTTCAAATTGTTGCTCACGTGGGAAGTCTCTCTGGGGGTTTCCCGTCCCCTCCTTTATGGAGTAGGTTGATGGGGTATTGTTTAGGGATTCCCTGACTCCTCGCCTTAATCAAATCAAATCAAATCAAATTTATTTATAGGGCCCGACAACACACGTTAATGTCCCCATGGGCCGTACAGATCTTCTTTAAACAAGTCAAGAAGAAAACATAACAATAAGTCAAGAACAGAACAAGAACACCATAAGGTGCAAACATTTTTAGATGAATGCAAATAAATGAAAGAATGCAAGCACTCCCAGACATACCCCACGCGAAGGTAAGGAAAAACTCACTAAAACCTAACAATAGGGAAAAAAGCTCCACAGGCAGTGTGGAGGAGAGAAACCTTAGAAGGGCCATTCAAGGGGGGATCTCCCTTCTTAGATGTTGGTGATAGTAGTGTTGCAGACGGACAGTTGGTAAGCATGCACTCATGTGTGTAGTGGAACACAGATGAGTGCATGCAATAGCAACTGTACATTTTGAAAAATTTAAGATAGAGCTAATGGCGATAGCAACTGAACATTTTGAAAGATTAAAGATGGAGCTCATAGCGAATCTATTTGAGGCACAGGGGTGGCGCAAAGAGGGTCACGTCCTCCCCTTCTTAGTCAAGGGACATTTAACACTCCGGTCGTTGCTCAGGGACAGCCGGAGACAGGGAGATAGGGGGCGGCGCAGAGAGGGTCGCGAACTCCCCGACATCATTAATGGTCTGTTGAGTCATGGGTTTCCCCCTGTCATAGGGTACGTCGCTCCTGTCCCCTCTTTTATGGAGCATGGTTGACGGGGTGTTGTTTTCCCTCAGCCGCGTCGCATGGGACCCATGTCTGTATTTTTTTTCTGTAAAAAAATAAATAAGCTGCTTCTTGTCGTTCTCCCAGGCGGCTTGGAGGAACGGTATCTGGTTTCTTGTTAGACTATCCATTGATATGTTTTGGGTCTCGACGTGTACATAGTGCTGGCCCTGGGTACTTCTGATAGGAACCACGCATGGGCTTGCGCGCCTTGGTTGCTCATCATTAAAACGGCGTTTTTATGGGGCAACTGGGATGGAGTTTGTCTCTTCCGAGCGCCAGTGTACTAGGCTTGTCTCGATGAATTCTCGTTCATATCTGGGGGATGTTAACGGAATAGATCAAAGCATTGGTAGAGGGGTCTCACGCCCTTGGGGTGGGCCACCGGGCGCGGTACGAAGGGGACCGTCTGGGTGGCGCCCTCTATAATGTTTTGGATCGACACGCGTACCTACCCCCCTCCTGGGATTGGGGATGGCGGCGTGATTAGGGCACAGGACTGATTCTGCTCACGCCGGTCCAGGTCAGTTAACCCGTTGTCAGCCGGGGCGCAGATTAGGGCTGGGCGATATAACGATAACGATAAATATCGCGATATATTTTAACACTTTAATCGCCGGGAACACCGTAACTCGTCTTTCCCCGCCATGCTCATTCTGCCGAAGACGCCGTAACACGTCTTTGATGTCAATATTTCAAAAATCTGTGATCGAAATCATATTTCTCCTCCGGGGACCTGAGATATACTGCTGAGCTCCACTCAACTGTCTAACGGTTCAAGAGCGCCATCTGGTGGCCGATCGGCAGATCGGCCAACAGGAAGTGACGCGCCAAACAGGAAGTGCTCATCCATATTTCGTCCGGGCACTCGCGATCGTTAGCCGGACTCCATCTCGACACACTGGATAATCAATCGCTCGCCCTAACTCAATAAACAACGTTATTTGGACGTATATAGTATTATACAACCTGGAAATGGTTAATCTAGATCAACATCCCATAATAGCTAAATGTCTACTCCAAGCTGATCGCCCAACGCTGCGAGGAAGTTTCAACGTTATTTTCTAACGTCTTCTATACTAACTGATCTGATGATCATATGACCCACCCTAGATGAATGATATAACGTTGCCCACGGAATTATAAACGACCCCCCGCCCATCCGGTCAACATCAGATGATACGTAGTAACGTCTAGAAGTACCTCCAGTTGAATTTTTTTATCTGGCACCAATCGCTATCAAACTGTATTTCATCATCAATATAATGCATTTGGGGCTATAAATCAAGTTCTGGAGAAAGCTGCAGAAAACGATAAAAACATACTTATACTTTAGACCGTATTTTTGTATGAATATGTGAATGAAAAAGTATAACGTTGCTACACCCTGAACAATATATATAGGACATTGAATGGGCCATAATAATGTCAATTTAGCAATACAATTTAAAAAGTTATAGCCCTGCAAAGAAGGGGAACTTCTCCATAGACAAATAGAGCTGGCTAGGGATGGTAAATTATGAATTTAACCATGGCGATCAAAGTGTTAATAATCGATATAAGTCGATAGAGACAGTGGACAGACTTGTCTTTCTTGCCTGCAACTTAAAGTAATGGCTTTGCTTGTCCAAATGACAATACTGACCAAATTGAGATTTATTTTTCTCTTGTCTATTTATTTAGTTTGCTTTCTAATTTAAAATACAGTTTGAAACCGTCTGTACACAGTAGGCTATGTGTGCTAGCAGAACTCTCTCACGCATGGCGAAGAGGGGGCTGTTGGGGTGGTCTTTTGGACTCCCTCTGGTAATCCTGTGTGCTTCCCGGGCCGCCGGGCCCGGTCCGAAGTAAAGTTTTGTTGATACCGTAGGCCTGGGATAGCCCTTTTTTGGAAACTGAAACACTTGTACTGCGGTATAGCTGGTGTATACCCGTAGGTGTGTTTTTGGAGTTTTTTCTTGAGGGGTTATAGGAACAACCACCGTCTGTACCGAGAGGGTAGTTGATTCCCTGGTATGTTGGAGCAGAGTCAACTCCCGGGTTGCCCGGTTGAGTGTGCCCCTGCACGTTCATGACGTCTGCCAATCATGTCAGCCTTCTCTGCCTCGACCCCTCTGGGTGGGTTTTTTTTAATGGAGGCTTTGTCATGGTGATCAACAACGCCAGCATACGCCCCTTCTGCCGGGGGGGCTGTTTTCAGCTGACTCCTTTGGCACCTGTCTCGTCCGCAGTGCTCCAGGCTCAGGTTACAGCCTGCTGCCTGGTTTCCCCGGTGCGCTGCCTGCTTCCGTTGGTTAACCTTTTTTGAGTGCTTACGGCCATGCTGACTGCCTGTTCTGCAGGGTCAGTGTGCCAGGCGGTGTGCTATTGGGGGGAAAGGGCCCGCTCTTGGAGGGGCCTTATCCGAATACGCTGGCGATGTGGGGGGCGGTGTCACTAAGTGACCGCCTGGTGGGGTCTTGATGCCTGGCGTCATTGACCTCTCCGGGCCCCCTTTTTCCAGGGGATCCAGTCCCTTCAGTGGGTCTGGGTCTTCCTTCGCGCTCCGCTGCTACAGCCTTGCCACGGGGTTGGGTTTGCTCTTGACCCCGTGATTTTGGGGGCAGTAACAAGGCCGTTGGTTCCCTGGTGGCATGCGGGTTGTGCGTGTGTGTAGTCGTGGGGTCAAGCCACGGTCTGCTCACCCTGTGCGTTGAGTTGCTTGAGTTCCTCTTCGCACGGTCGGATCCGTCTCCCTCCCGTAAGCCTCCAATAGGGGGGGTATCCTCCATTAGGGAGGGTCGGGGGGCTCGGTCCTCCCCGGTCTGATGGTTGTGGGGGGCCTCAGCGGGGTACATTTGTCGGGCTATGGCTCCCGCTCAGCCTCTCTTGTGCAGATGATGCTGAGCGAAAGCCATAATGAAATAGAACGTAAGGTTATGTATATAACCAAGTTCTATGAATTATGGCGACGCTCAGCATCAGACGCCGCTGCGGCCCTTGATCTCGCCTTGTGGTGAACGTTTGGGAAGGAGGCGAGTAGGTGACCACACACCTGCTTATGAAAGTAAGCGGATGGGGGTGTGGCCAGACGAATGTTGGGATGTAAAGGTACATGGTGGAATTTTTTATTCAGTGCACGTGCACGAAGTGAAGTACAGTGCAGATGATGCTGAGCGTCGCCATAATTCATAGAACTTGGTTATATACATAACCTTACGTTTTGTACAAACATTACAATTTTCTTTAGCTCTTCCAGACATTTAAATGAAAAACTATGTATTGTTTTTAATACAAATAGACCTCCTGTTCACTATAAAGTGCCACATTTAGATATATTGAGCTTTAAACTTTAACATTTTTTGGAACACACAACCTAAAACCCATTCCTCTCCCAAACCGTTCCTGCAATTGTTTTATGTTGCATGATGATCATGCATACATTTATTATGTATTGTATTTTTTATGTTTAACACTTTGATTGCCCAAGGTTAAATTCATGATATACCATCCTTTGCCAGCTCTATTTAACATGGAGAAGTTCCCCTTCTTTGCAGGGCTATACATTTTTAAATTCTATTGCTAGATTGCCATTATTAGGGCCCATTCAATGTCCTATATGTATTGTTCATGGTGTAGCAACGTTAAACTAAAATATGGTCTAAAGTATAAGTATGTTTTCATCTCTTTCTGCAGCTTTCTCCAGAACGTGATTTATAGCCCCAAATGCATTATATTGATGATCAAATACAGTTTGGTAGGAATCTGTGCGAGATAAAAAATTTCAACTGGACATACTTCTAGAATTTACTACACGTCATCTGATGTTGACCGGATGGGCGAGGGGGCGTTTATAATTCCGTAGGCAACGTTATACCATTCATCTAATGTGGGTCATATGTTCATCATAGCAGTTTATATCGAACACGGTAATACTACACGCTAAAACTCACCCCAGTCTCCTCGGGCCGTTGGGCGATCAGCGTGGAGTAGACAGTTTTCGATTATGGGATGTTGAAATGCCCGATCTATTTCCAGGTTGTATAATAGTATATACGTCCAAATCATGTTGTTTTTTCGAGTTATTTCCACCGATCGATGTTCACTGTGTGAAGACAGAGTCTCTCTAACATTAGCGAGTGCCCGGACCCCATATGGAGTGAGTCCTGCCGGTTCAAAGGTTGATATCCGGTTTCGATCTGCCGATCGGCCACCAGATGGCGCTCTTGAACCGCTAGAGGGTTGAGAGGAGATCAGCACTGTGTGTCAAGGCTCCGGAACGAAAATATGATTTCGATCACAGATTTTTGAAATATTGATATCAAAGACTAGTTACGGCGTCCTCGGCAACTTGAGCATGGCGGGGAATGACGAGTTCTGGCGTTTTCGGCAGTTAAAGTGTTAAATATCAACATCATCTGTCCACCCTTGACAGTACATTTACTATCAATATAATATACTCGTCTGATGACTTCATCATATCTTTTCAAACGCACACACACGGGGAGAATGCCCCCCCCTCCTTCCCAGTCCTCCTTGCCAGTCGCGTGAATATTAAAGGCAACCAACTTGTGTTCAGCTTTTCTCTGATAGGCCACGACCCCCGCCCCCTTTTGCCGCTAGCGCGGCAGGCGTCCCTGCAAGCGACAGAGGTCCCAGCGCGGAGCATAATGTATAATGTTATTTCGCGGAGCATAATGTATAATGTTATTTCGCGGAGCATAATGTATAATGTTATTTGGCGTTTGTAACGTCATAACATCAGTGGAGGCTGCTGACTGATTAATAATAAGCTCTCTTTATTTCGCGAGAAACGCTGAACGAAAAGCTGAACACAAGTTGGTTGCCTTCCCAGTCCCCACTCTGCTGTGTCGCTCTGAACAGGGTTTTAGCTTGTTGTTAGCTTATGCTAACGTTAATTCCGGTCTTAAACACGACGTGGTCATAAAGGAATGGCAAGGATTGCAAAGCATGTTATATGCATTTGACCCGTTGCGGAATAAAACAGCAGGGATTTGTTTTGGGTCGCGAAAACACTATCCTTGCTCTGTTGCAATGTGCGTGTTCCAGACGCTACTGCTACTGACTGAGATGCTACTGCTGTGTGGAGATGCATCCTATTGGCTGTGTGCTGTAGAGCGGATATGAGTCACGACACCACGGATTTTCAAAATAAGAGTATCATAATGAACTGAACGTTGCTAGCTGTCGGAGCCTAGTTATTATAGCTGGCGCTGCGCTTGGGCAGAAATGAGACCCGCTACAGGATTTTCAAAATAAGACTGGTCATTCTATATTTTTAAAGAAACATTCCCAGGCATCTCGCGGCACCCCTGGCAGCTCTCCGCGGCACCCCTGTATGCCGCGGAACCCCTGTTGAGAACCGCTGGTATAAGGTATATAGAAGGATTATATTCAGACGGGATATATATAAATGTGTGTATATATGGTATATACAGCACTATTGTACATGCCATCAGAGTTATAAGGGTAGACTATATTATGAGGAAGGTGTCTCTTGGCTGTTTGGCAGCAGTGTTCTCCTGCAGAGCCAGACTGATTTAATCTTTATCCCACAGACTGCCCTCCGGTGCTCTTCGAGGTGTCCTGCTCTGATAACGCAGTAGTGATCGGAGGCCACCCCTGGCACTACATCTATACACCGCCTCAGAAGAAACACCAGGGGGCGCACCACATCTGCTCTCTGGAGGACAACACTCTGGTATTTAACATATTCATCAATAACCAATATACATATTAAACATTGAATGGTATCAGAATAAACTACTGCTACCCTGTTGTCAGACTATTAGTGCTATTGTATACACTGCACTCAACACTACAGCTTAAGTTTGAGCACTGTTTGATGAACATTGTTACTCTGCTGAAAGAGTTGTAACCTTCCTGCTGACTTGTCGTACATAACATGTAAGTCGCTTTGGATAAAAGCATACAGCTAAATGACTAAATGTATACTTTATTGGTGCTTGGAAGGATGACAAATTAGGGTATTAAGGATTTTTCATATCTTGTGAATTGGAGACTATTTGATGAGCCAAAATTACTTTTGACTGTTGACTGGCGATTTTGAGCGTCTCTGTAGTCGAGGTAAGTGCTACCGTACCATTGCTTTTTGGCCCTTGATGCAAAGACTACCTTTTAAACATGTCCGTTTGAGACGTGGATGCTTTCCTTCAGCTGCTAAACTGCTTTCCTTTGCTACTAAACTGCTTTCACAATTTCAAGTATCCAGGAAATAGTTGTTGGCTTATTTTACATGTAACTTAACCCTTTCACTACCACACTACGAAAGGTTAACCTTCTGTAGTGTGGTTGTGACCCTTTGTCGTATGGCAGACAGTGAAAGGGTTAAAGATCCCTTCAAGAGGTGTTTTTAAGTGGCGCAGTGGGCATGGCGCTCGCCACTAACGCAGGAGATGCTGGGTTCGAGCCCAGCTCTCGGCGTTGCTACCGGCTTGGCTGGTCATTCATACTAACACAATTGGCAGTGTTAGGGGTGGGAAAGCCGGTTGGTGGGGATTGGATGTTGTGGACAGCGACTCCTACAGGTCGGTTGGTGCGCCTGTACAGCAGAATCAGGAAGTATCGGGGGCAGCGTGAGCTACGAATTCCAATCTGGCTTCAGAACATCCCACTCCACTGACACATGCCTTCTCTATTTAAACGACCACATCAAACAAGAGGTGGACGCGGGCAAATACTGCGGCATGGTCATGCTGGACCTACGAAAGGCCTTCGACACTGTCAATCACACCATTCTGATTGACAAGCTAAAAGCAATTGGTTTTGATAGTCTATCAGTGAGCTGGATGCAATCCTACCTGGAGGGGAGAGAGCAGATGGTGGAGGTAAACGGTACCCTATCCCCCCCCCTCACAGTAAACTGTGGTGTTCCACAAGGAAGCATACTAGGTCCGCTACTGTTCCTAATTTATGCAAATGACATGTCGTCAGCTTGTGACTGCAACTTGTTCCTGTTTGCGGACGACTCAGCCCTGCTGGTCTCTGACAAGAACAAATTACAGGTTGAAAAAACCCTCAGCTCAGAACTAAGCAAAATCTGCATATGGCTCGCTGATAACAAACTATCATTACACATGGGCAAAACAGAGTCCATTCTCTTCGGTTCAAATAACAAACTCAGCAAGACCGACGGCTTCTCAGTTACAGTGGGTGACAATATTGTCACAAGGAAAGAAGATATTACCTACCTGGGTTCCATCCTAGAGGCAAATCTTTCCTGTGACAAAATGGCATCCAATGTAATAAAAAAAGTCAACCAACGAACTCGTTTCTTGTACCGGATCTCCTCACTGGTAAACAAGAATACCCTGAAGACTCTAGCAGGAGCACTCATTCAAGGGTACTACGACTATGCTTGCACCTCATGGTACCAAAGCACCTCAAAGGCGCTAAAAACAAAATAACAAACTGGTCAGACTACTGCTTGACCTTACTCCTAGAACCCACCTCACCCCTGCCCACTTTGACAACCTAGGATGGCTTAGAGTAGACGACAGAGTACAGCAACTTGCAATGGGCCTGGTCTACAAGATACACTACACGACCAAGGTACCCATGTACATGACTAAATACTTCCCAAAGGTCAGTGAATACCACGATCACAACACCAGAGGGAGCTCCACAAATCATGTTAAACCCAGATTCGGCTCAAACAAGGGACTAAACACGTTTCGCAATTCCAATGTACAGTCCCACCCCCACCTACCCAATCCAATGTACAGTTTCTACGCCTAATGTATATACTCTTTTCTTTCTGGACTCTTTTTGTATCACAAATACAGTACTGTAATTGCAAATCTGGTATGTCATAAATGTATAGATGTAGCAGTACTGTCTATCTGTATGTCATGTATGTCATATATGTTACGATGAATTGGAAATGGGGGACCCTGGTGGAAACAAGACGAAAGTCTTTCTCTGGTCTGCATCCCCTTAACAATTGTATGTATTGAGCTGTACTGCACTGTACCCATTCTGCAATCTGTTAATAAAGTTTTCATTCATTCATTCATTCATTCATTCATTCATTCACTCCTCGCCACTGAGAGATCGCGCTGTTCAGGTGAAAAGATGCGACAGCTGCCTCCTCGTGTACCGGAGGGGACACGTGATGCGAGGCTTGGTCCTCACTGCAGCCGACCAGTGGGAGGCATAGTCTAGCAACGTTCGAGACAGGGGAGGGGAGAATTGAAGGGAGAATTGGCGAGGCGAAATTGGGATGGGAGAAAAATAAGGAGAAAAGGTGGATAAAAAAAATGTGTTTTTAATTTATCTTTGATTTGTGTGAAATGTTCTTTACACCAAATTGTTCAATAAACGGTGAAAATGTCTAAGCATCTCTACAGCCTTGAGCCTCATTGAGGCAAGATTCTATTAACACTTTGAGTGCCGGCGCTGTAGTCAATAGGAGGGCGAGCACATTTGCGAACTATCTTAAATTATGGCTGTCTAATACGCCCGTCGCTTATCTTGTTTGCAGTCAACATTGTCGAAACTGATTGTTTTTTAATCGGTACATTTCCGTTTTATACCATTTTGAAAAACGCTAGTTTTTTTAAACTTCCATAAAAAAGGTGATTCTGCAGGAATCGCGCTTTAGTGGAATACACAAAACACGTCATTTTTCGGCCTATTCGTTTTCAAATAAACGCTAGATTATCGATAGTATATGTGTACTTATGCACGCTAGAGAAGCGGGCTGAAAAATGTATTATCTTATTTCCTCATCAGCACACACACACACATATGGGCCACGCTGAAATATAGGTGAAAAAAACTCCGATTTTCCAGAGACTGGTAAAATAGATTCCTTACCTCAGATCAGATGTTCTCCACAAAGATTATTCCAATTCCTGATCGCCATTCCAAATATCGATCGCGTTTATTGATCCAACGCTGGGTAGGGCTGTCGCGATAACCGCATCACCACAATCCCGTGGTGTGTCAAGTCACCCGCGGTTGGGGAACAGACAACCGCGAGATCCGCGGTAAAATAAAAGGGGCGTCATAATTTTTTTACTTCATTTAATGACGAGGCATCCGTTTTCCAGTAGCATGAGCTAACTTCACGTTTCCATACAGTTTACAACTCACAGATGAAATCAGGATTTATTTTCATATCCCGGACTCGAGCCCCCAATGTATACCTTTTCCTGTATTAATCTGAACCACAGGGGAGCATTCCCCCAACACTCCTGGGCCGAAGTGCTGGTCATGTAGCTTGCTCAATCTTATGCTAACGTTACACGCAAATCAAGTGCTGCCTCTGTCTACCGTCCCCGCTACACTCTGACTACATCAACGTTTCCCTAACCCCTACTCTCACTTCGTTAACGTTATCATAGATATTATGATCTGTAATGTCAACTGAATATTAACGTTAGCTTTGTTTTCAATTTATAACGTTAGCTATATGCTAGCTAGCCTATCTATAACGTTAGCTATTGGCTAGTTTCCCCCCAATGATGAACAATGACATGAGTTGTGATATTTAACTGGCTATGTATGTGCATTCACATTCACTAACGTTAAAATAGTGTTATAATAACGTTAAATGTTCGCTCAAATAACTGCGTCGATACCTACTTGGCTTTCTGTGTTTACTAGGGGTGGGGGGGGGAAATCGATACGTAGTAGTATCGCAATACTTTGCGTGGCGATACTGTATCGATACAATTATCGTTATTTAATTTTAAGGAAGTTGCATTGTTCATTTCAATACCTGTAATAGTACAGTAGTCCACACACGCATTCAGTTAAGTTGGAATATGACTGTAATACAAAGTTTGTCAGGTACATGCAACACAGATTACTGTAACGATCCCAGGTCCTGGGGGGCCTGGCTTAAGGAGAACAATAACACTGGACACTCTCTACCTCCTTTCAATGGTCTCATACCACCCTCTAGTGGTCACCAGCAGATGGTGCAGGCTAGCACATTAAACATATTGACTAATGTTATTCATATAATTAATAGTGTGATTTCGTGGTGTGTGTTGTCATTGTTGTCGTCCCCTTCCCTGGTGTGATGTTCGCTCCTGTCAGGTGTTGTTGTAATCTTTGCTTGCGTTTAGTTTGTTTATATTGTGTTAGACTGGCCTGACCAGGTGTTGCCAATGTTAATTAGTCAGGGTATATATGTGTGTCTCCCTTTCCTCGTTGTGGCGTCATTTCCTCCTGTTGCCTGTTTCCTGCCCACGCCGTTGCTTCCCCTTGGTTGTCTAGTAAGTGTAGTGTTTGTTTTTGCCTGTTTGTTTTACGTTTCTCCAGTTTATTGTTCTTATGTCAGTTTGTTTGCGCCATTTACTTTTGTTTGTTTGTGCTCTAAGTCTTTTGTTATCATACCAGCAAGGCTGTGTTATGGTCTGTTTCGTGTAGTGCTTGGTGAACCTCAGTGAAGAGTCATTATCTACACGAATTCTGCAGTCTCCGTTTCCTCCATTCACCAGTCATTCTGCAGTTTCGGTGCTCTCCGGTCCTTCCGCATATTGGGTTCTACTTTCCCCCCAGTTTCGTAACAGATTACCGTGTTTACATCTGTCTGCTTGAGAAAATACCATGTTCTGCAATAAAAATTATTGAAGTGAGATGAACAGACTGTCAACATTTTTTATCTAATAAAATAAAGTTAAAAGTTTTACTTTGCAGTTGAAAAAAGGTAATCAATTAAATTTGAAAAATAATTAAAAAAATGTATACAAAAATCGCAATACTCACGATATATTTAGTATCGCGATACTATCGTGACGCAAGTATCGCCATAGTATCGTATCGTGAGGTCTCTGGCGATTTCCACCCTTAGTGTTTACTAAAGATGTCACGTTTATTGGACAATGAGAGGTTCGATCTATTAGCAGAGATGCTATATAATGAGACGGAACAGAGTTTTGATTGGAGAAATAAAAATAACTGAAACAACGAAACTGCTTTCTACAAAACAAACCCTTTCAGAGAAAATGATTAAATCTATAATCTGCATTTTGAGTTGCAATTTGAGAATTACAGACGCTTAAAATTAATAACGAGAGACTTAATTTCTTAATTTACATTTCTAATATAATAAGCAAGGTGGCCTATTGGGATCCTAATGTGAAAAACTGATTTTATGTCTGCACAATTTTGTGACAGTCTTTTTTCTGCTGTGAAGCACTTTGAGTTGCAATTCTTGTAATGAAAGGTGCTATACAAATAAAGTGAACCTAATATGAAGGAACAGATTAGCAACATTTCCTATTCAATGTTATTTGCCGCTTTGCCAGAGAATTTTATTAGTTTGCGTTCTTGTGAAACTAGGCAACCAATGGAATCCAGGACATGAACTGCAACTCGTTGGAGTCAGACTGGATCTACTTCCACCCCGATAACTCTGGGAGAGTCATTCACGCCGGGCCGACCGCCATACAGTGAGTACCATGCAATCCCTCCCACCCACAGCACCAGGGACGGTGGAACTTAAAATTGGCAGGGGGTGCTGCCTTTCTGAGATTTTTTTTTTCATAACGCTTTAATGTGATTTCCAATGTCCTTTTAAATGAAAATGACGTGAGAGGGAGTTGTTCAGAACAGCTTTGAATTCAAATTTTTTTTTATCAAAATGACAACGTGGCAGAGTGAGTTTGTTGTTTAGAATGGCTATAAAAACAAACATCACTTCTGAATACCGCACGATCTTTTGCATTTTGTAGGCTATTTGGTTTTCATATTATGTTTCCACTCTGATGAAAGAAAGCCTTAACACTTTAACTGCCGGGAAACGCTTTACAGCGTCATTCCCGGCCATGCTCAAGTTGCCGAAGGACGCTTTACAGCGTCTTTAATATCAATATTTCAAAAATCTGTGATCGGATTCATATTTCCCCTCCGCTGGCCTGAGATCCACCAGGAGGACCCACTGAGCTCTCTGGCGGTTCAGGAGCGCCATCTGGTGGCCGATCGGCGCAATCGCCAAACAGGAAGTGCTGTGGAGGTTGTGCTGGTCGGCCATATTACTTCCGGGCACTCGGTTTGGCTGCCGGCACTCTGGCTCGTCACAATATATAGCGATCCATTGCCAATAACTCTATAAACAACATGATTTGGACGTATATAGTATTATACAAGCTGGAAATGGTTCATCAGGATGAACATCCCATAATCGAAAACGGTCTACACCACGCTGATCGTCCAACGGCGCGAGGAAGATCCGGTAAGATTCAGCGTTATTTTTGATCGTGTTCCATATAAACTGTTATGATGAACATATGACCCACACTAGATTAATGATATAACGCTGCCCACGGAATTATAAACGATCCCCCGCCCATCCGGTCATCATCAGATCATACGTAGATCATTCTAGAAGTACGCCCCGATTGCCATCAAACTGTATTTCATCATCAATATAATGCATTTGGGGCTATAGATCACGTTCTGGAGAAAGCTGCAGAAAGAGATGAAAACATACTTATACATTAGACCATACTTTACTATGAATATGTGAATGAAAAAGTTTAACGTTGCTACACAATGAACAATACATATAGGACTTTGAATGGGCCCTAATAATGGCAATGTAGCAATAGAATTTAAAAAGTTATAGCCATGCAAAGAAGGGGTACTTCTCCATAGACAAATAGAGCCGGCAACCTATGGTATATAATGAATTTAACCCATGGCACCCAAAGCGTAGTAGCCTATACAGTACAACCATGTTATTGACTAGTTTACAAAAAACGCGACTCACGAACTGCTCTCTGCAAATCGTGGTCTCTTCTTCTCTGCTCCTAAATGTGGAAACAGCGGCGCGGCACCACAAACTTGAGACAGCGCCACTCTGTGGCCAAAATAATACCTGGTAGATGGTAGTCTAAGGATAGATTGTATTGATTGATTGATTGATTGAAAACTTTATTAACAGATTGCAGAATGGGTACAGTACAGCTCAATACATACAATTGTTAAGGGGATGCAGACCAGAGAAAGACTTTCGTCTTGTTTACATCAGGGTCCCCCATTTTCAATTCATCATAACATATATGACATACATGACGTACAGATAGACAGTACTGCTACATCTATACATTTATGACATACCAGATTTGCAAATACAGTACTGTTTGTGATACGAAAAGAGTCCAGAAAAGAGAGTATATACATTTGACGTAGAAACTGTACATTGGAAGAGGTTGGGTAGGTGGGGGGGGGGGGTTGGGTAGGAGGGGGGGGGGTTGGGTAGGAGGGGTGGGTGGGGGACACTGTACAACTGTACAAGCAAACCTGTACATTGGAATATTGACAAGACCATACTTGGTCATTTACTGTACATTGGGGGGGGGGGTTGTGTTAGGACATTTACAGGGGCCAGTTTCGAATTGCAGTCTCCCGTAGGTGTTTTTTGAGAGTGTTTTTGAAAGTGGGTAGTGATTCACATTCCTTTACAGCTTTGGGTAGGGCGTTCCACATTGATGTGGCATAATTGTGAAACGTGTTTAGTCCCTTGTTTGAGCCGAATCTGGGTTTAACATGATTTGTGGAGCTCCCTCTGGTGTTGTGATCGTGGTATTCACTGACCTTTGGGAAGTATTTTGACATGTACATGGGTACCTTGGTCGTGTAGTGTATCTTGTAGACCAGGCCCATTGCAAGTTGCTGTACTCTGTCGTCTACTCTAAGCCATCCTAGGTTGTCAAAGTGGGCAGGGGTGAGGTGGGTTCTAGGAGTAAGGTCAAGCAGTAGTCTGACCAGTTAGTTTTGAGATGTTTGTAATTTTGTTTTTAGCGCCTTTGAGGTGCTTTGGTACCATGAGGTGCAAGCATAGTCATAGTACCCTTGAATGAGTGCTCCTGCCAGAGTCGTCAGGGTATTCTTGTTTACCAGTGATGAGATCCGGTACAAGAATCGAATTTATTTCATTTAAATTTATTTATCGAATTTATTACATTGGATGCCATTTTGTCACAGGAAAGATTTGCCTCTAGGATGGAACCCAGGTAGGTAATATCTTCTTTCCTTGTGACAATATTGTCACCCACTGTAACTGAGAAGCCGTCGGTCTTGCTGAGTTTGTTATTTGAACCGAAGAGAATGGACTCTGTTTTGCCCATGTGTAATGATAGTTTGTTATCAGCTAGCCATATGCAGATTTTGCCTAGTTCTGAGCTGAGGGTTTTTTCAACCTGTAACTTGTTCTTGTCAGAGACCAGCAGGGCTGAGTCGTCCGCAAACAGGAACAAGTTGCAGTCACAAGCTGACGACATGTCATTTGCATAAATTAGGAACAGTAGCAGACCTAGTATGCTTCCTTGTGGAACACCACAGCTCACTGTGAGGGGGGGGGATAGGGTACCGTTTACCTCCACCATCTGCTCTCTCCCCTCCAGGTAGGATTGCATCCAGCTCACTGATTGACAAGCTAAAAGCAATTGGTTTTGATAGTCTATCAGAATGGTGTGATTGACAGTGTCGAAGGCCTTTTGTAGGTCCAGCATGACCATGCCGCAGTATTTGCCGGCGTCCACCTCTTGTTTGATGTGGTCGTTTAAATAGAGAAGGCATGTGTCAGTGGAGTGGGATGTTCTGAAGCCAGATTGGAATTCGTAGATTAGATTTTTTCCTGCAAGGTATTTTTCGACCTGTTCGTATACAATTTTTTCCATGACTTTCGAGATGGAGGTAAGGATAGAAACAGGGCGGTAGTTGCCCGGGTCTAATTTGCTGCCCTTTTTGTGCAGGGGTGTTACTCTCGCAATTTTGAAGTCCTTGGGGACGTGTCCCTGTTTTATGGAGAGGTTTATTATGTGTGTGATGACTGGGGTGATGGCTGCTGCTGAGTCTCTGAGGAATTTGGAGGGGATGTTGTCATGGCCAGTGGCCTTGTTAGGTTGGAGGGCGCTCAGTTTTTTGAGTACCTCATCTGTTGTTACCATTTCCAGCTTGAAGTCGGACCCCTAGGTTTTTGTAGTGAGCTACTATGTGTTCTACCCCATAATGCCCTGAGTGGGAGGGTAGTTTGTTTACCAGTGTTGTGGCTATGTTTGTGAAGAAACTGTTTAAGTAATTGGCTACATCCAGCTTGTCTGTGATGAGCGTGTTGTCCGTCTTTATGTTTATGTTTGAGAATCTGGTTTTTAAGTTTTTTACTGCAGCCTAGTTGGTTATTGAGTAATTCCCTAAGTTTATGTAGTTTGTTTTTGTTTTCCTCGGTTTTGTCATTGATGAAATATTTTTTTGCTGTTTTGATCATGGAGTTTACGTCATTTCTTAGTCTGTTTCTTTCCAGTTTGAGTTCAGTCACGTGGGCATGGAGGTCACTGCTCGTGCTTTTGGTAAGCTTTGACTGACTTTTACGAAACTCAGAGCATTTTTTGTGTCTGGTTTTCGTAGCGGTCAGTATTTCAGTGTGCATCCATGGCTCAGCGCGATTTTTTTACCCTGGTGGTTCTTAGGGGGGCCATGTTGTTTAGTATTGTTGAAAATTTGGTTTTGAAACCAAGCCATGTTTCTTCAACCAGTGTACCATTGAGCTCATCTGACCAGTCCAGACTCTCCAGTTCAAGGTTAAAGGCCTCGCCAGAGTAGGTTTTGAGGTCTCTAGATTTGACTGTTTTGTGACAGCCAGCCTTTTGTTTTAGCTTTTTGCGGGTACAGAATATCATATAATGATCACTTAACCCGCATGCTATAACCCCTTTATTGGAGATCTTGGACTTGTCCGAGGTCAGGATGAGGTCAATGGTAGTCTGAGTTGACCCACATACACGTGTGGGTTGGGTGATTAGCTGGCTGAGGCTGTGCAAATCACAAAACCTATTGAAGGATTTGAAGACGGGTGCATCTTTTTGTTGCATATCCGTGTTCCAATCCCCAATACGAATATTTTCTGCATCCTCAGCTCCAGCTAAGCACGCATCCAACACATCATAAAAGCCATTTTGGTCTGGCGGTCTGTAAATTGTGCCGACTAGAACAGATTTAGCCCTTTCAAATAGAATTTCTACAAATAGTTTCAATAGCCTCATGGTCTAGGTCCGTACGGTTGATGAATTTTGTGTCTTTATGAATATACATACAGACACCACCTCCATGCCTGTTCCTGTCATTACGGACTATTATAACTATAATAACTATGTTAATAACTATAATTAATGTTAATAATAACTATGTTGTTATTATTTGGTCCGTGTGGTCCGTAGATGGTAGTGTCTAGTATGTCTAAGCCCACATGTCACTTTACTGTTATAATAACATAACGATTATTCCGTATGATTGTCTACACAGTGTAATGGTGAAGTGCTTTGAGCAGGAGAAATGTATAACTTATAATGTTACAGTATATAAAAAGACGTTTTGTGCAGTAACTGAAGCTGCCACTAGGGGGTGCTGCCGCACCCATCGCACCCCCCCTTCCAACGTGCCTGCACAGCACACCACATATTCCAGCGCATGCCCTCACGTCGCTACAGGTCCATTTTAACCAGACACACAGACACACGCTTCACAAACAGTTTTTTCCCCCACAGCAGTCCGAACACTAAACACCCTGGCCCGCCCCCCCTTTGCACACACGGGCAAGCATCCGTCACTGACTGACACTGTTACATGCGACTGTCCTGTTTGTATTTATCTATTTATTGTGGGGATTGGGAGATGGGAGGGGGGCGTTTGATGTCTGATGTTTCATGTTGATGTCCCAGTGCTTTTAACAGACTGTACCGCAAACAATTACCACCAACCACCGTTGTGTGGCATTAAAAGTATCTTGTCTCTTGTAATTATTAATTCTCTGTAGAATATCTGCAACTCGGGTGTCGGGAGGTAAAGTTCATAATATAGATTAATGTCGTAACGTTTAATGTCCTCAATGAAGCAATTCCAACAAGTAGATTGTGAGTTTCAGCAGAACAGATTAACGTCAGTTAATTTAACAACAATGTGGTGTGCAGTATTGATGTTTATTAAGCTTTCAGCCTACAAACACCAAATGTTTGGTTGGAACAATCTGCATCTGGGTATACCATGTGGAGCTTAACTCTTTCACTACCACACTACATGAGGTTAACCCTTTCACTACCACACTACAGGAGGTTAACCCTTTCACTACTACACTACAGGATGTTAACCCTTTCACTACCACACTACGATGGTTAACCCTTTCACTACCACACTACAGACGGTTAACCCTTTCACTACCACACTACAGACGGTTAACCCTTTCACTACCACACTACAGACGGTTAACCCTTTCACTACCACACAACAGGATATTAACCCTTTCACTACCACACTACAGACTGTTAACCATTTCACTACCACACTACATACGGTTACAGGGGTGTACAGTGCGACATATATCGCACGTGCTACAGCAACAGCGGTCTGTGCGATGGATGGATTTACTTCAATAGCACTGGTGCGATAGGGATTCGGTTCATATAGATACTCTTATTTTGAAAATCCTGTAGCGGGTCTCATTTCTGCCCACGCGCAGCTCCAGCTAGGCTCCGAAAGCTAGCAACGTTCAGGTGCATATGATACTCTTATTTTGAAAACTCTTGTGACAACTCGACGAGTCATATCCGCACTTCTGCAAGCAGAGCAGCGCATTGGTCGGTTGGTGCGCACTGTTGCGTTAACACAGCAGTGCGCCTACACGTCCCGAAATAAGTCCGTGGTGTTTTTTTTTTCTCGCAACGGGTCAAATGCATCTACATGCTTTGCACCGTCGCCATTCCTTTATGCGCACATCGCCCGAAATTAACGTTTATGTACCATTACAATCACTACAACGTTAGCAAGCTAACAAGCTAATCCTGATCAGAGGCAGAGCCAGCAGACAGTGTGGACTGGGGAAAGGGAAATGGGGGGGCACTCTCTCCCCTTCCCTGTGTGTGTGCGTGCGTGCGTTTGGAAAGACGATGAAGTCACTAGTCAGGACTCAGCAGGAGTATATTATAGTAAACTGAGGATGGACAGATAATGTTGATATTCAAATAAACAAGTTTCGAGAGGAGTGGAAGTTTGAAGACAGACTAGACTACAATATGATGCGGGGGTGGTGAGTTGAAACAGTTTGTGTGAATGAATGAAAACTTTATTTAACAGATTGCAGAATGGGTACAATACAGTACGGCTCAATACACACAATTGTTAAGGGGATGCAGACCAGAGAAAGACGTTTGTCTTGTTTACATCAGGGTCCCCCATTGTGTGTGTGTGTGTGTGTCCCAACCGACCCCACTTCTATGTTTCAATAAATTATTTGCATTTAAAACTATTAACGCTGACTCATTCCTTCAGTCCACTCAAAATTATGCTAATATTCCTTATGTTGTTTATGATATTAATTGAAAATAGCATATGAGAGTATCATAGTAATAATAACACATGGCGATATACTAAATGACAGCCAAACATGGCACTGCAACTAAATAACACAAATACAATAGGCACATTTGTTACGTTTTATACTTGTGCTACAAGATTTTGGCCTGTGCTACAAAACTATCAACCTCTGTAGCACCAGTGCTATGTGCAAAAAAAAGTTAACGTACAGCCCTGGGTTAACCCTTTCACTACCACACTACAGACTGTTAACTCTTTCACTACCACACTACAGACGGTTAACCCTTTCACTACCACACCACAACAAGGTTAACCTTCTGTAATGTGGTAAAGGAAGACGCCAGTGGTGCTTAACACATTGGTTGACAGCAGGGGGTGCACGATTTATCGCTTAGATGCCACCACTCTAATCAATGAGGACGAGCACATTTGCGAACGCATAAACTATATCTTAAATTATGGCTGTGTCTAATACGCCCGTCGCTTATCAATGACTTGCTTGCAGTCAACATGTACGAAACTGATTGTTTTTTCATCAGTACATTTCCGTTTTGAAGATTTCTAGTGATTCCAGAAAAATCCGCGAAAATAGCTCTTTAGTGGAAATGTGGAATACACAAAACACGTTGTAATTTTTTGGCCTATTTATGAATCGTTTTCAAATAAACGCTAGATTATCGATAGTATATGTGTACTTATGCACGCTAGAGAAGCGGGCTGAAAAATCGATTATCTATGCCCTGCCTGGCGCTAACGTTACGCACACACATACACACATATGAGACACGTTGTGAACGCTGTGAAAAAATGCTCTGATTAACCCAATAGTGGTCAAATAAAGTCCTTACCTCACATCAGATGTTCTGCAAAAAGATGAATCCAATTCCTGATTGCCATTCCAAATATCGATCGCGTTTATTGATCCAACGTTATACCTCGAAACACATAAACAACGCTTCTTCCAGTTCCCTCAGTGGATGCAATAGTCTCAGGTTACATTGCCTCAGAAGTAAAATGTGGAGCCCAGAGTTCTTTTTTCTGATGCATTCCCATTGACTCCATTCCAATGGGTGCAATACCATCCGGGAGACGATAGGGGGCGGTATTTGCCCTTTTCGAGCTCGGAGCCAGTCCCAATGATAACGTGAGGCTGGATGGATGAAAAATTAATGGATATCACTAATAAAAGAAATAACTATTAAATAACGAGATTTCTCGTCATTGGCACCTAACGCATGGCGGCCAACAACGAGATTTCTCGTCGTTGGCACCCAATGTGTTAAAAGCCAACATTATGAGAAATGCGCTTGGCGTCTTCTCCAGAGTCAGACGTGCGTTCACTCTAAACTATCCGGCTGCAAGCTAGTCCAGCTTAGCACAAATTAATGGATGTGAATGCGGAGCGGCTAGCCTCGTTTAAAACCTCTATGCAGCCGCTTCCATTCATTTGTCGGATAGTGTTGCCTCTTTTTCTACACTAGAATCTTTAAACTATTTAATGGGTTGTAACTAGTGCTGTCAGCTGTCAATCGATTAAAATATTGAATCTGATTAATTGCATGATTGTCCATAGTTAACTCGCGATTAATTGCAAATTAATCAGTTTTTTCTTTTTTTGTATCTACCTTAACCCATTCTCTGCCACGCTTATATCCATTGCTGTTTGATCTCTGCCAGCACTGTAAGTCTATGGAGATGTTCACCTTCTTTGCAGGGCTATAACTTTTTAAATTGTATTGCTAAATTGACATTACTATGGCCCATTCAACATCGATTATCTATCGTTCAGGATGTAGGAACGTTTTACTTTTTCATTCACACATTCATACGAAAATACCGTCTAGAGTATAAATATGTTTTTATCGTTTTCTGCAGTATTTCCCAGAACGTGAGATATAGGCACAAATGCATAATTAGATCATCAAATGCAGTTTGATACCGATCGACGCTATATTAAAAATGTCAACTGTACATGGTCCTAAACGTTATGACTGATCATGCGTGGGTGAACGGAGGGGGGGGGGGTCGTTTATAATTCCGTGATAGTCGTTGGATGCTTCATGTAGTATGGGTGATATATTATTGATCAGAGCAGTTTGTGTCGAAAATTATAAACAAAAACGCTGAAACTCACGTCAGTCTCCTCGTACCGTTGGGCGATGAGAGTGGAGCAAACAGATCCCAGTTATGTGGTGGGGATCTAGGCGTTCCATTTCCGGTTTGTATATTACTAATACACGCCCAAATCATGTAGATTATTGAGTTATGGCAAAGATCCATATCCACGGTGTGTGTATTGAGTCCCGCAACGATAAACGAGTGGCCGGACAGAATAGGGAGACGCACCGGGATCACAAGAGATCCACTTCCGGTTGCAACTCGCCGATCAGCCACCAGGTGGCAGTATTGAAGCGTTGCAGAGTTGTGCTGGCTCACACAGCATCCGACAAGGCTCCGTGAGTGAAATATGAATACCATGGTGAAATTATGATCAGAATCACGTCGTACGCCGTTATTGGCAGAATTCGCATGAACTTGAAACCCGTTGTACGACGTTATTGGTGGGGAAAGGGTTAAACTGATCTTTTTCAAGTTCCAAATTTTAATACTCTTATCAACATGAGTCAACAAATGCTTGCTTTATGCAGCCATTTAACACAAAAGGTTGACCCTCATGCCTTGCAAATTCAAAACAGAGTGATGCACAAAATAACTTAAAAGAAAATAACAATTTAAAACAATGAATAAAGTGTGCATGAAATAATGGGGGAAAGAAAACGTTAGGAACTTGTTACATTCACCCACACAAGGGTTGAGTAATCACCTCCCCCTCTCACACACACACTCTCCCAGCTCTCTTTCTCTCTTGCCCCTTCCTCATCTCTCTCAACCCCCCTCTCTCTCTCTCTATCTCTCACACACACACACTTCAGAAAAAAACATAGTATCAATGAGAGCACCAATAATACACCTGAGGTGAAGTCTAGAAAAAAGTAAAAAATAAATAAATAAATACATTTCTTAACACATTCGGGGCCATTGGGATGCGTCCAATAAATCTCTAGAGCAGTGGTTCTCAAACTTTTTACACCAAGAACCACCTGAGAACGTAGCTGGCTCTCCAAGTACCACCATATAACCGGCGTTAAAATACAGTCTATTCAGCTATGCACAGTTCACGCAGGAGGCAAATGTATTCCTAATACCATTATTTATTGTTAACTTTTGTCAGACACAGCCACAATGTACAAAGGGTTAGCACTAGAACTAGCAAACGCTTCCACACAACTCATACAATGCAAGCGGCATTGAGAACATATTAACTAACATTCTCACATAGCAAGTGAGAAAATTAAGAACAACTGTATTTCAGCAAATGTACTTAATTCTCTCGCTCTCGCTCTCGCTCTCGCTCTCGCTCTCTCTCTCTCTCTCACACAGCAAGCAATTGTCCGTCATTCTCTCTCTCTCTCACACTCACACTTTACCCTTTAAATGCCAGTGTTTGTGATGGGCATCACAAATTATTGTAAGAAAGAAAAGAAAACGCATATTCAATACATTTTTGAATGTTTACCCTTTAAATGCCAGTTTGTGTGATGGCATCACAAATTATTGTAAAAAAAACACACAAAGTTAAATATTTTCAATATATCAAATGCAAAGTACATTTTTCTGGGGGAGATTATTACAGGCTAGGCATGTGTCAATGATTAGCAGCAACACAGATTTTGATGGATTTTTTGTAATGTCAGATTTAACACCAACTCTTTTCAGAAAAGTGGGAGTATTTAATTTTTTATCTGACATTACAAAAAGAAATGGTTATAATCAGGGCTGAAGTTGAATTAAAGATTTATGACTGTTTAGACTGCATTACGCTCTGTCACAGTGATCTCCTGGTTGTTCCCCACTTAGGTTATCTAACTATCGCGCCGCCGCAACCAGAAACACATTCTTTTTTTTTTGCTTTTTTGTAAATGTGTTCAAGTACCACCAGCAGTACCACCAAGTACCAGTTTGAGAACCACTGCTCTAGAGGACCGGCAAATGTAAACAGACGTGGGGCTGTTTGTAGAGCTAAATCTATACTTGATAGTATTGCTATCTGTCCATTCTCATTGTCAATTGAGTCCATAAACCGTCCCTTCAAAATGGCTTAAAGAAAAAAAATGTCATCAATACGTTCTCATTTTATAGCGCCGTGAATATAAGCGTTATACGGGATTTGGTCTAGTATATTTTCTGGAAGGCTAGATAAAGGGCTAATAGCTGCTAACGTTATTTCCAATGGCATTTCCGTTATACAGATGCTACAGTTAAAACTCAAACTGCATATGATCGGCACGATCCTCAAGCATGTATGCATGAAAGGGGGGGGGGGGGGGCGGGGGACGTTGTTTCTTATTATTGATTACTAGGGGTGTAACGCTACGCGGATACGTACTGTACCGCCTCAATGTGGTCCTCCGGTACAGTACGCGCTGTGCACCGAACGATTGCAGCGGTATGGAACCCTTTTTTTGCGGAACTTAAATCCCCCCGGCCCTAATATAACATGCACAACTAACCGGATGTTGTTTGTTCATCCCACGCAGCGCGCAGCTACACTGAACGAGAGCTGTAATTCAGCATAGCATATTAGCCTTAGTATGGCGAGTCAATACTAACTGACCAGCCAGAGCTAGAAGATGCTCCCACAACATTCAAGTCTCCCGTTTGGGATCATTTCGGATTCCCAGTTAACCACAGTAATGGACAAAGACCGGTGGATCGCACTAAAGCTACGTGCCGGCTAGCCCCTTTCGTGACTGTGATGCAAGCCTTGCATCACAGTCACGAAAGGGGCTACGTTGCCGGCATTGTTCAACTTTATTGCAAACTTTATCACGCATTTGAAACGGCATCACCCTAATGTGAATATCACTGGTACACCGAAAAAGCAAACTCAGCTCCCCGTGGCATTCAAGCAGCATCTCGCTATTAATTCAGACCGGGCCAAAGCAATAACAAACGCCATATGTGTTTTTATAGCAGCAGATCTGCGACCATACTCCGTTGTCGAGAACACAGGGTTTAAGCACATGTTAAAAGTAATAGAGCCCCGCTACCTAGTTCCCTCTCGTCCGTATTTCAGCCAGCAAGTCATACCAGCTCTGTATAAACTAGCCCCTTTCGTGACTGTAGCAAGCCCTGCCCCTGTATTCAAGCAGGGCTTGCTCATGAAAGGGGCTCTGTATAAACAAGCACACGCTACAGTTGTCCAAGGCATCTGCTATATAATAATCTTCAGATTTACATTAAGTGGTATTAGTAGGTTACAGCAGTAAGCATTAGTTTGCTCAGTAAATTATGGCCAATTCGTTTTATATTGTTTAATGCAGTTAAATAAATAAATAGATAAATGAAAAGCAATTTTTTTTTACTGTACCGAAAATAATACAGAACCGTGACTTCAAAACCGAGGTACGTACCGAACCGTGGATTTTGTGTACAGTTACACCCCTATTGATTACCAATAACCGTGTTCGTCTAACTAGCCACATAGGCCGATTTGTATCGTATTCATAACAAGGCTCGATCGGGCTGTAATTTACGTGAAAAAGATCTTACCATGAGCCGGTTGGATCCCCCCGAGCATTTCCCCGTTATCGATCGCCATCTGGTAGATCGATATGTCCATTGACTGATGATAAATCCCCTTATTGCATAGTGAAATCCGCAATTCAAAACGTATCCCGTGCAACAGACGATAGCTATCGCTTCAGATGAGTAGAAAACTACATTAGAGATCCAAAAAAAATAAAGACAACTTCTGCCACAGGGAACACTCTATTATCGCGATAGCGCCCCTAAGAGGATCTGGCCGGTATTGCACGTTGGCGAATTTAAAGAGTAGGGTAAATCTGCAGTGCCGCTCGGCGACCTCGGTTATTAAAATGGAATAAAAGCTATTAAAATGGAATAAAAGCAATAACAACTTGCCACAGATATATCCATGCTTCTGTCCACAACGGGTGGAATCGAAACACGGAGATCTCCGTGGTTGGGCGCCATTGTGTTAAAAGTTAATCGTGAGTTTAAAAAAAAATTGTGCCGTTAATAGAATTGGGCGTTAACGCGTTAATACCGTGTTAACTTTGACAGCCTTGTAACAAATTTTTATTATTTACATCGTATACATTCATGTTGGAACTCATTTCATTGTAATGTTTTAAATTATTTACATCGTATACATGTTGGAACTAATTTGATAGTGTTTATTTTAATTATTTACATCGTATACATTCATGTTGGAACTCATTTGATAGTAATGTTTATTTCCTCAAGCGTGCTAAAGATTCGAGATGAGCTGAACAGTGGTTTACCGTCTGCAGTAGTTGAGGATTTTTCCATTACTGCTCAACGAAACAACAATGTGAGTATTGCTTCTTTACTTACTGACCTACATGTATGACCTCACTGACCAGGCTACATGTATGACCTCACTGACCAGGCTACATGTATGACCTCACTGACAACATTTTCATTTAGCTGAATGCTTTTATCCAAAGCGACTTACAAGTTCTGTACGACAAGTCATCAGGAAGGGCACAACTATCAGCTGAGTAACAATGTTCATCAAAGTGTTGAGTGCTACAGTATAGGTTAGTTTATTAGGACAAGTGCATGACAGTAAGGTTAGTTAGGGTTAGATAAGACATCCCACAAGGAACACATGGCAGCCGCCCGTCGCTAGTTGTTGTTTTTTTGCTAGTATGGTCGTGAAATTGGTCTACAATTGTTCTCTGTGGTATTATATCAAAGCAGGGTAGCTGGACCAGCACTCACAGGTTCAATGTTTTTTAATGGCAGCCTGAATAAAAAGCAGACATGTTTCGGACAATGTCCTTCTTCAGTGGTATGGCTAGCACTGGAAATACATTCAAGGTGATGGTTAAATACACCTGGCAGGTAATACTCTGTGGTATTAAAGATTTCTTAAATTGAACTTGTTGAAACTTGCAGATACTCTTGAGTGTTTACATGAACGCCACTAGTTTATCTGGGTATTAACACATTGGTCGCCAAGAATGAGTTAAGCCGTTTTTGCCCGCCATGCGTTGAACGCCAAGAACGACTTGCGCCTTTTTTTTGGATCAATATTTAATTTTTTCGCCATGGCATTCATAATTCTTCCAGCCAACCTCCGGACTGCAGTGGGACCCTGTATGAGATTGCAACGCCTCAATACCACCGCCTGGTGGATGGTCGGGCGAGTTACACTCTCGCCAAAACCGGAAGTGCCGATCAGTGCGTCAAGGAAATCCCTCCGGCAGTCATATCTTGTTACGTGGCTCCAGACAAACACTATAGTGCATTTGGATCGCTTTCTAAACTTAATAATCGATATGATTTTGGCGTTTATTGCGCCATACAAACCGGAAATGGATCTAGGAGATCGGCGTCAAATAATTGGGATCTTTTTCCTCCAGTCTCATCGGCGAACGGTAAGAGGACAGTAACGTTATTTTCAGCCCGATTGTTTATTCATTTCACTGCAAACCATCTGATCAATATATCATACTAAATAAAGCCGTTACTGATGATCAAGGAATTATAAACGATCCCCCCCCCCCCCCCCTTTCCTTCACGCATAATGTATACCGATCATATACATTTTAATTTTTTAATATAGCGTTTATAGGAAAGAAACGCCAATCGATAATCTATCGTATGCTTCAGGGCCTATAACTACTGTTTTTGGAATTACAGCAGAAAAGATTAAAAACATACTTATATTCTCGACGCTATTAACCCTTTATCTGCCAGGGATTATTCTGATCTTAATCACCTCTCTGCCACCACTGTAAGTCTATGGAGATGTTCCCCTTCTTTGCAGGGCTATAACCTTTTAAATTGTATTGCTAAATTGACATTACTATGGCCCATTTAACGTCAAGTATCTATCATTTAGGATGTAGCAACGTTCTACTTTTTCATTCACATATTCATACTAAAATACGGTCTAAAGTATAAATATGTTTTTATCGTTTTCTGCAGCATTCTGCAGAACGTGAGTTATAGCCATAAATACATATATTAGATCATCAAATGTAGTTTGATACCGATTGACGTCAGATAAAAAATGTAAATTGTACAAGGTCCTAAACGTCATGCCTCATCATCTGCTGGTGACCGGAGGGGGGGGGGGGGGGGTTTATAAGTCCGTGGCCGACGTTAAATCATTTATGTAGTATGGGCGATATATAGATCAGAGCAGTTTATATGGATAATAATAATCAAACACGCTGAAACTCACTGCAGCTTCCTCTGACCGTTGGGTGATCAACGTGGAGCAGAAAGATCGCTATTATGGGATGTTGATATATGCAATCCATTTCCAGGTTGTATAATACTAGATACGTCCAAATCATGTTGTTTATCGAGTTATTGGCAACGGATCGCTATCCAGTGTATCAAGCGAAATATGGGTGAGCACCACTTCCGGTCACTTCCGGTTTTGGCGATTCGCTATCGGCCATCCCCCCAAAAATTGCAGGACCAGGTGCGAGATGAAACAATGTTGCAACTCACACACACACACACACACACACACACACACACACACACAGACGCTAACAGCAGGCCATGTTGGGGGAGGACAGCATGTACTGATGTACCGTTGCACATCTAAATCACCTCGTATTGCAAAAATATTTTGCATGTATTGTTTTTACATGGATGGTAACACTTTTAGCACCCATACAAATCAATACGCTGGAAATGTGTATTTTGATGCACCCTAGCTAACATTGAAGTGGATGGTGGGCATTCAAGCACTAAATCGTGCGCCCCCTGCTGGCACTGAAAGTGTTAAGCATGTTTTCTTAAGCATCTTCTAGAAAGATCTGTATCCTAGTGGTGGACGGTATTTGGTATACGGTATAAACGGTATGAATTTGCGCTACGGTATGGATTTTGACTACCTTGTGACCGGTAGACTAGAGCAGCTAGTCACAGCAGTAGTAATGACGTTAACGTTACTTGACGATTCACTCGACGTTTGCAGTGGTCGTTGCATAGTGTTTAATTGTACTGAGTTTTTCTCCACTTGTTCACGGACCTTGTCATATAGTTTTGGCATTTTAAGGAGGCTGAGAGGAGACTTGCTTTAGCACAGCAATGGGCTAACGTTAGCCGCTAAGATAACGTTCTAATGTGAGGAAGGGGGGGGGGGGGGGGGGGCTTGACAACAAAGGTTCAAAGATAACTTCACATTCATTCCATAATAACGTAGAATACACATTTACAGACTTTTTTAATATGGCCATTTGCATGTTCTTGGTATCTGATTCTAGGGACATCTATGGATCTCAGGGAATGTATTCACAGTGTCAGAAATACTGTGTCTGTTACTAGGCTTGAGTAAATTGTAATGAGCCAAATGAGCATTTTTTTTTAATCTTTGACTGTGAATAACACCATGCTAAAATTTACCAGACCGGAAAAATCTAAGCAAATTAATAAATGGAAGATTATTAAAACGGAAGGTTTTGTAGATACAGTACTGAATTCTGCCATCCGGACACATGCAATTTGAAATATGATTATAGAATATCAGACATATTACATCCTGTAATTAATTAGATTTAATTTAAAGAAATTTTTTGAATCGCAGGTGGCGATAAGAGATATCTCGAATACCATGACCATAATTATGGTTCCTCTCCATTTGGGTGTAACGGTTCCAGTGAAACGGCATGTGCAATACCGGGGCACTGGCCCCCCAACGGCACCATAATTAATGTTTAACACCCATATTTACCCTGCGACGACGTGTCTACAATCATCCTGGCTTGGACGGAGGTGCGTGGTTTGTTGTGTTGTCATTGAGGAGAGGAAGAGGTGATTCCATTTCCTTAGGAGATTGCTTATTCATGGTCCTGTCGTAGGGCATTTCAAGATGCAGGATTAGTTAGTCCGGTAAAAATGAAACATAATTATGTCCTTAATGTTTCTGCTGTGCCGCTGATGTTTTTTTGTGAAGCACCTTTTGTAAACTATTTATAGATGTATCTGAAATGAGAGGCGGCTGGGTGGCGCAGCGGACATTGCGCTCGTCACCAACGCATGAGACACCGGGTTCAAATCCGGCTGGCGGCGTTGCCGCCGGCTTGGGCCGGCCGTCATACTAACTCAATTGGCAGAGTTAGCGGGTGGAAGTCGATGGGTAGTAATCTGGACGTTGTGGACAGCGACTCCTACAGGTCGGTTGGGGGACGCCTGCACGGCAGAGACAGGAAATGGTGGGGGTAGTGTGAGCCTTCCACACGTTACACCTCGCCAATGAGAGTCCGCGCTGGCAGGTGAAAAGATGTGACATGCTGCCTCCTCGTGTATCGGAGGGGACACATGATGCAAGGCTTCTATCCTCCCTACAACTGGCCAGTGGGGGGCATATGCAAGCAACGTTCAAGACAGGGGAGGGAGAATTGGCACAGAGAAATTGGGATGGGAGAAAAATAGAAAAAGTGGATACAAAAAAATGATGTATCTGAAATGAAGTAAGGGGAAAAAACACTAACCTTCTTACTGTCTTATACTATCATGCACTCTTCCTACTATACTAACATGTCTCTACTACTATGCATTCAACACTGTTTGATGCACATTGTTACTCAGCTGATAGAGTTGTACCTTTCCTGCCTACTTGTCGTACAGTACTTGTAAGTCGCTTTGGATAAAAGCGTCGCTAAATGACTGTTAAATGTAGATTATTATAAGTATATCCTTAGAAACGTCACTTCCTGATGTCTAGTGTAATATGATGTGGTGACTGTGTCCACCTCCAGGCTGCCTCCCAGGTCAGCGTCACCGCTCCGGCCGCACGGTGAGAGGAGGTTTCACCAGCTGGATGACGACCCTGAGCAAGAGGTACCTAGATTTGATTTGATTTTAAATCTTTATTTCGAAACATGTAAATAAATACAAACAATATAAAAATCAAAATAAATCATTGATCTCAAAGAAATTAAATAATAAAGTAAACAAAAGCAAAACATAACTCAATTTACATGTTCGAAAAGGAGTAGGAAGAAGTATACACTTATTTAATCCTACCCTTTTCCACTACTCAAATGAGTGTACTAATTTAAAACCTTACAAAACAAATGTATACATATGCAAAACAAAAATGATATGTAAAACATGAAAGAAATAAAATAAAAATGTAAACACCCCGTGAATCTCATCCTTTCCTCATCCTGTAATGCCCCTCTATGAATTGAAAATGGGAGACCCTGATGTAAACGAGACAAACGTCTTCTCTGGTCTGCATCCCTTAACAATTGTGTGTGTATTGAGCCGTACTGTATTGTACCCATTCTGCAATCTGTTAAATAAAGTTTTCATTCATACCTCGTGAACATCATTTCCTTATAATTCATTTTGAATTGTCTCATATTTGGACATTGCTTTAGCGCCACATTCAGTCATCATCAAATAGATGATGATGATGATTCAAGCTTTCTTCACTAATGCTCTTGTAACTGTGCCCTTTGGTACGCTGTCCCATTGGCCTATCAAGTCCCGCCCTCTTTTCTTGATCCTCCAATCACAAAAATCTGTTGCTTCCCTTGCGATGGGTCAATATGATATGATGTATATAAGCTTACTGTAATTGCGTCCTGTGGACCAGTAGCTTTTGTTTGTTGGGTGCACAAGCCCTCTTGCGTTCCTTGTGTAATATTCCTTTACTCCATTTACGATGAACCAGCTTACTGGCATAGATTATCTAGCGTGCAGACGGCATGTTTTGTCTGGAACCACTTTAACCCTTTCACTGCCACACTACAGAAGGTTAACCCTTTACTATCACACTACCGACGGTCAGGGCCGCCTCAGGGGGTGTGCGAGCAGTGCGGTCGCACAGGGCCTCGCGGGAAGGGGGGCCTCGCAAAATAAAAAATTTAATTTTATTTTTTTTTTTTTGTGCGAGGCCCCCCTTCCCGCGAGGCCCTTTTTCATCACAGACCTAAAATCTAGTTTTGCTTATATGCTTATATATTTCACATTAGACACGTTTGTAGAATGTGTCTGACTTGTTCCTGGGTCTGCAGAGCTCTGGGCTCTGCAGCAGACATACTATTGGTTTCAACGAAGGGAGTGGTTATTTACATCATGTGTAGTACGCCGGCGCGCGTCAGCTGCGTTTGACTATTTCGCGCGTGCAGCTTTTGACTATTATGCTTAGTTATGCCAGCCAAGACGAGAGGTCGGTCAAGACTCATTATCAGTCGGTCGGTCACCAAGGAACGTTTAAATCTCGCACAGGGCCTCGCATTTCTCCAGGCGGCCCTGCGACGGTTACCTGAAGAGCACGTTTTAAATGTGGAATCACCCTTTCCCCTCCGTAGATCTTCCGCACGGTGGTGTACGAGGACGAGCTGGACCTGCTGGCGGTGGTGGAGGTGACTCAGGGGGAGGAGGGGGAGGGCGTGGCCCACATCAGGCTGCACGACAACGACACGGGTCGGCTGCTGAGGAAGATCCCCCTGGAGGAGCCGTGGGACGAGGTGAGGCGTCTCAACGGAAGCCGTTCTGTGAAACTAAAAATAACAGCCCAGGCTTTTATTTGCTTCAGTCATATAGGGAGGTGTAGTCTGACGTCACGTAGGGCTGGGCGATATGGCCAAAAATAATATCACGATAACGATATGATAATGTTATCATATCACTCTGTTATAAGTATTACATACAATAGGTGCATGTTTATTTTTGCAGCAATAATTTGTCGTTGCCGCCATCTTTAGTGTTGCATCCCCTCACA
>NC_140167.1:103613499-103726179 GCF_963971535.1 Notolepis coatsorum | reverse complement strand
ACTATGCAAACGGTGAAACTGAGAAATTGCTTTAAAGTTCTTTGACTATTTTGTAGTTACTGCAATTCTTTAGACCCTTTTTTTCTCTAAAACAACAAGATTGAACTCTTGATACTTTGTCACAAGATAAAACTGATATTGAGAAGTTCAATTTAACTTAGAACTACATTTTGAAAAAGAAGGTCAAGGTGGTCACTGCGTTAGCTTCTGCAGGCCAGTGTACTGTGGTTAGCTTCTGCAGGCCAGTGTACTGTGGTTAGCTTCTGCAGGCCAGTGTACTGCGGTTAGCTTCTGCAGTGTATCTGTATTTATCTGTTGCCTCGTTTATTGTTTCAGACGTACCAGCACACGTTGGCCTTCGACAATGACACGATCGTTCACATAGAACAAATGAAGAACCATAACTTCTGCTGCCATGTCTACAAACTCCAGGCCAAGAGAACGTGAGGTCAAAGTGAGGCTTGTTGCTTGATGGACCTGCTTCTGTTCCAAGCTGAGCAGTGTTGAAATGGGAATGTGCTTTTCTTAACACTGAGTGCCACGGATGCTATAAGTCGTTAGTTCATGCCGCCAGTTGAATGCCAGCAACGCTATATAGCGCTTGTTTGTCTTTTTTTTTTATTAGCCATTTGAATTCATATTTCGTCAATCAAGCCTCACGCTAGTGCTCCAAACTATCTCTGAGCTCCATTGGGAAAATACCGCCCTCTATCGTCTCTCCCTGTGTAACTGCACCCCATTGGATTAGACTGATGGGGGGGGGGGGGTCCAGTTTCCTCATTTTACTTATCCGGCAAGTCATCTGAAGAGACCGACGTGATTGCAGAGCCGGAAAACAATGTGGAATACATATTTACAGTACCCAGCGCTGAATCAATAAACGCGATCGATATTTGGAATGGCGATCAGGAATTGGAATCATCTTTTTGGAGAACATCTGATATGAGGTAAGGCAGTGGTTCTCAAACTTTTTACACCAAGTACCACCTGAGAACGTAGCTGGCTCTCCAAGTACCACCATATGACCGGCGTTAAAATACAGTCTATTCAGCTATGCACAGTTCACGCAGGAGGCAAATCTATTCCTAATACCATTATTTATTGTTAACTTTTGTCAGACACAGCCACAATGTACAAAGGGATAGCACTAGAACTAGCAAACGATTCCACACAACTCATACAATGCAAGGGGCATTGAGAACATAATAACTAACATTCTCACATAGCAAGTGAGAAAATGAAGAACAACTGTATTTCAGCAAATGTACTTAATTCTCTCTCTCTCTCTCTCTCTCTCACTCTCTCTCTCTCTCTCTCTCACACAGCAAGCAATTGTCCGTCATTTTCTCTCTCTCTCTCTCACACAGCAAGCAATTGTCCGTCATTCTCTCTCACACACACACACACACACACACACACACACACACACACACACAATTATTTTGTTACAAAAACTTAATTTCCCGCATTCTGGTGCAGGAATTTTTGAATTTGTACCCTTTAAATGCCAGTGTTTGTGATGGGCATCACAAATTATTGTAAAAAAGAAAAGAAAACACATATTCAATACATTTTTGAATGTTTACCCTTTAAATGCCAGTTTGTGTGATGGCATCACAAATTATTGTTAAAAAAAACACACAAAGTAAAATATTTACAATATATCAAATGCAAAGTACATTTTTCTGGGGGGGGGTATTACAGGCTAGGCATGTGTCAATGATTAGCAGCAACACATATTTTGATGGATTTTTTGTAATGTCAGATTTAACACCAAGTCTTTTCAGAAAAGTGGGAGTATTTCATGTTTTATCTGACATTACAAGAAATCTAAAAATAAATGGTTATGATCAGGGCTGAAGTTGAATTAAAGATTTATGACTGTTTAGACTGCATTACTCTCTGTCACAGTGATCTCCTGGTTGTTCCCCACTTAGATTATCTAACTATCGCGCTGCCGCAACCAGAAACACTGGCCTGGCCTGGATCCCCGTATATTGAGTGGCTTATAAACGTACTGATGGTACAATCACTTTTATTTATCATTTTACATCATATTACATTCCTTTTAAAACAATAACAATCCCACCGTAAGAGATATGGCCTCATACGGGTCCATACAACCTTGTTGCGTATTCCTTCTCTCACACTGAACTGTCAAACTGTCAACAAAAGAAAAGTGACAGCGATAAAAAACACTGTTGCCTCGCAACACGGCGACATGGATTTACATAAATGAAAGTCACACACACACACACAGGCTTCTATCAATTCTAATAACAAAAAAGTCCTGGATATTCTTATATATAAATGTAAATATTCCTAAACAAATATTACGCAGGTAATTAATTAAAATTAAAAAAATCCATTCTTGTGGTTATTTACACTCCCACCAAATAATTAAAAAAAATCTCCTTTTTACTAAAAGTAAACCTTCAAAACATAATTTCTACTTGCAAGAATACAAGACAAGAGACAAGAGTTTTTATTTGTCACGGCATACAAGCATACAGTGAAATGTGGGGGGTCATGCCCGCAGCGATTGTGCAATAATACAAGTAATAAGAATAGGAATCAGAATAAGACATTTGTGCAATAATACAAGTAATAAGAATAAGACATAACCGGTATAATGTACATACATTTTACAAAAAGCATGGTAAGACATGCTAAGGTCCTGCGATAGTGCAATACAATGTTAGCTACGGATGAGGCACTGGGTCTTATGTACACTACTATACAATGCTATACTATACAATCTACAGTTATACTATGTGTCCTTATGCTAACTTGCTATATCCATCTATTTACTATACAAGAACCACTCCTGTTATTTTTTATTTATTTTTTTAAGTGACCTTCTCGTTGTGTAAAGTGACCATTGAGTGTGAGCGTGTGCAGCATGTGTGTGCGTGTTCATGCTAAAGTGACTTGTACACGGCCTTGGGGTTGAACGGTCATCTGGTGCAGAGACGTGTTGAGTCGTGATGTCCTTCACCTCAGTGTTACTGACGCGTGAGGTGGAGGTCGGGTGGAGGAACCTGTAGAGCAGGGGTAGCCAACCCTAGGCACGCATGCCCGCATAGGCACGCGGGGGCATTTTCATTGGCACAGGGGGCAGCATAAAAAATTTTAATATTTTTTTTGTATTTATTTTTTTCGCTTTGAAATATTATAGTGAAATATTTTGCACTGTTGTCGCATTTATCTTGTTGAAATCCTCCCACAGGTTCTTTTTTGTAAGTCGAGTATATCAAGGAGGCTTTTCTCTGTAGCTCAGATGTTTTGTTTGAAGGCTTGCCAAACAAAGAGACAATCAAATCAAGGATAAAAGATATCCCCATGTCAGCTCGAAGTGTCGAGCGACGCATCAACGAAATGTCAGAAAATATCAGAGAACAGCAAACAGCTGGATTAAAAGATGCTCCGGTGTGCAGCTTAAAGTGACCAACTACAGCCCCCAGATAACGGAGCAAAACTGTTTGTCTGCATTGCACCCCCACCCCAACTCAGATTTAGGGTTGATACAACCATCATAATAATATTGTTAATAATAACAATAACAATAATGATGTAATAATGTAAATTATCATTAAAAAATACCTGATTATGAGAAACGTGGAATATTGTTGATATGGCACACTAGTTACAACTATATTTCAAACAGGCACTTCATGTCAAAAAGGTTGCTGACCCCTGCTGTAGAGGCTGCATGAGTCCTACCTGACAGGGGGTTGAATATGTACAGGCGCAACTGTAGCTCACCGCCGTGGTGTTGGCAGTGAAGCCAAACAGCGAGGAGAGGATGGGTCGCTGGCGTAGGGGCAGTAGTTGGGACGGTAGCTCCGGCTTGTTCCGCCGGATGGTCCCAACTAGAGCTATTTTCCTCTCAAGCAGAGCCATAGCCAGTGCATGAGAGGTAAAAATTTGTATCAGTAGTCAGGGTGTACCCACTGAGCCCATGAGTTAGGTCCAGGACAACCCGCTTCCCCTGCTATTTCTCCGGCTGCGCGTCAGGGCGAGCTCTTCCCAAATAGGGCTGCATATTATATGCGTAGGACGTCCTGACGTCGCACAAGGCCCATATCTTCAGGCCGTACTTGGCCGGTTTAGAGGGCATGTATTGCCGGAACCCGCATCGGCCTCTGAATGGAATAGAATATAAATACTTTATTCATCCCGAGGGAAATTAATTTGGCACTACAAATCGCTCACAGTAAACATTTAGGCAGGCTTATTTTATTCTTCATTCGTGACTTGTTTTGTCTAAGAATAAAAATACCCAGCTCCTTGTTTCCTATGTTATGTTTATACATTCTAATATAAAATATACAGAAGTCTACCGTAAGTGTGTAAGTGTAATATTGAATATTGTAAAATACACAGTAAAATGATAATTATCTGAATGAAACAAGCTGCTCATCCAGGCAGAGATCCTCCCCGGGGTTGAGGGCAGGCCCGGCGGGAGGCAGACCACCCACTGGTCCCACAGCTCCCGGATCGGGGCCAGCTTGTCCGGGTTGGTAGTTTGCCGAGCGAGTCGGGTCGACCGGTCGTCGAACCTGAATGAATGATATTTATTGTCATTGTCACAAGAATGGTGCAACGAAATAAATGCAGCCCTCGGTGCTAACAGTCAGTCCTAGATAATAACAACAGTCCTAAAATAATAAATAAGACGAGAGTGAGACAGACATAAACAGAAATATATAAAAAGAAAATTGCACTAACCTTATCTTCCTAGAGATTATAGAGAATCTCTTCTCGGACATGGTGGACCGGAATATTTGTCGACCCGTGCTCTCACCCCACAGGCTTTTTGTGGCCTCTGCCCTGGAGCGGAGCTCGCAAGCCAGAAGGAGCAGACCTACAGTTGCAATCATAAATATTTGACCCTTATTGCAATATAGAAACACATTACACACACAAGGACTCTACCAGGTTTTTATTATAAAACAATGTTTTAATGTTTTGTTTTACAGGAGATAGAGGTGTGTAGCCGCCTCTGGAGAGGGGGTGTCTGGCCATGGAACACATGGAAGTCCCAAAAAAATATCAATACTTGGTGCAAAAACCTTTGGCTTTGAGCACTGCATTTAACCGTGAAGCATAGCCGTGCACTAGCTTCGCACAGCGTGCCCGTGGTATTTTTGCCCATTCCTCACGTGCAATCCCCTCTATTTGAGCGAGACTCGTTGGTCTGCGTTTATTTTTATTTTTTTTACTTTATTGCCAACAGCAATACAATGACAGTACAGTACAGTAAAAATGACAATACAGACGGGGGGGGGGGGGGGAGGAAAAAAAAGGGGGAAATAAATAAAATAAAGTAAACATTTACAAATAACTAACCTTGATTGGGTCCCTCCTCCAAAACATTCCTGCCTACTCAAATATACCTACACATTTCCCTCTCTGTATATACATACCCATAATACACACTTGTACATTTCCCTCCATCCTGTCTCAAAGCAGTGTGTCCCTAAGCCTACCCAAGATGGCTAGTAATTGACCTCCATCTCTTCTCAAAGAGAGGAATCTTCAGCTGTAGCTGGGCTGTCATGTGTTAAATCCGGGCTTTGCCTCGGCCAGGGTAGAACTGTCCAGTCCCTCTCTTGGAACCAAGCTCTTGTGGATTTTGAGGTGTGTTTGGGGTCGTTGGAATGTCCAGCATCTCCCCATGTTGAGTTTTGAAACAGACGGCAAAACATTGCCTACAAGGATCTCTTGATATTTTATACTGTTCATGATGCCATGAACACGTTCAATATTGCCGGTACCAAAAGCAGAGAAGCACGCCCAAAGCATGACCGATCCTCCTCCATGTTTCACTTTAGGCAGACAGTTGATTTCATTAAAGCTGGTGTTGCGTTTACGCCACACATAACGACAGTTCATGGGGCCAAAGAGTTGTACCTGTGATTCGTCACTCCATAAGACTGAACTCCAGTAGCTCTGTGTCTTCATCACATTATTTTTTGCGTATTTCAGACGCAACAGTTTGTGTTTTTTTGTCAACAAAGGGTTTTTTCGTGGAGTTCGACCATGATATCGTCTTTGTTTGAGACCCGTCTCACGGTAGAGACTGAAACGTGGACACCTGTCCCATCCAATGCTTGCTGGAGGTCTTTTGCAGTAAGACGTGGGTCCTTGGCCACCCGCCTTGTGATGAACAGAATGCTAGCCGGGGTTCACTTTCCGTCCACGTCCGGTGAGGTTTTCTACTGTACCATGGGTATTGAAGATATAATGTTGTTTGCAATGTTTGCTGGAGCCACTTCATCCACAACAGCGTACCCCGGTCAGAGAGCACAAACACAAGAGTCAAGAGAACAGTCCTTTTGTATTTTTATTTTAGGATTCTGTTGAGTGATCTCTCAAAATGGTGGTGTTTCAGAGTGGTTTTCTGTAACACATAAACAGAAACAAGAAATTATAATACATAATACATAATTAGCAGAGGTAAAGGTCATATGCATCATGCACTATCCACTGCCTGCATTAGGCCGCTAGGTGACCCATATGCACGACCACGGCTAGTTGCTACCCCGTGCCATGCCCGGCCCATGCGGCCAACCGAGCCAGCGCCAGTGCTGACATCCCAATGGAAATACCATATAGCATAGCCAGCTGGCTAGCACTAGCTCAATTAGCGGCACGGACCAAACACAACACAAAGCAGCAAACCCCAAGCCATAATCATACACATGAATCACAGCGCCCCAACAACACACAATGCAGGCTACATATGACATTTACCTAGCATAAACCACAGGCATTACATTTTGGAAGCTGGTGATTACTTACTTCCTCAAGGACGCACTCTCAGTCTGCAAATGGAAACACAGGTGCCGGCAATTCACCACCTGTATTTAATTAACAGACTAAGGACCCTTGGGCTGTCTGGAGAAATGCCTGACTAGGAACAAGAATACCCTGGGCTGTCCAAAGTAATGCCTGAATGGAATTAATAATACACAGTATGAAAAATAGTGGGGAATTTACAACAATGGGCATTGAACTTGCGTATAATACTCACAATAGTTGACCGCGGAACATTAAGCAGCTTAGAAATTGTTTTATAGCCATTTCCGTGCCGGTATAATGTGACAATCTCTCTTCTGAACTTCACTGAGTACTCTGTAGTTTTCATCATCTCTTCCACCATTTCAGAGTCATACCAGGTGGTGCTAATTGCAGCTAATTGGCATTGGGCAGCGCGGTAACGCTGTCCACGCATGCCCTCACAAAAACATACCCCCCCTGCCCCTAACCCTCCAGGCATGGCACCTCACACACACACCCCCCTCTGCCCCTAACCCTCCAGGCATGGCACCTCACACACGCACACCCCCCTTTTGTGACTCCTATTGTTCTGGACCGGGCCAGATTTCACACCTCCACTGCCTCCCACAGTGTTATCAGGCTGGGGAGATTTTCATCTTAAATTTGCATTCGTCCCAAATGCCCCAGCTCCATTCGATTACTTAGCTTTTTTCACTGTTTACTTATGCATTGCAACACTAATATATGGGCAGTACCCCAAGTCAGACTGCCCCGAACCCACTTATTAAAAATTATCTTGGGGGTCTGAGGGCAGACTGCCCCCGACCCCCTCTCTGGGAGAGCACTTGAGTCAAGTACCCTCCCTTTGTTCTGTTGGGGGTCAGCTCAGTCACCCCCGAAATATAACACTTGAGTGCTAGTTCTAAAGTGGTAGAGGGGTGGTACAGGAGCAGTAGAAGGGAACTGAATCTGGAGTGCTGCATCTGTATATACCTCAGGAGTCAAGAAAAAAATAGTCAGCCAGGTCGTCTATCCGTGATACAGCATATCGAGTTGTTGGATTATCGGGTCCTCAGCCAGTAATCACCTCGTCACCTGTGGTTCCGTGAAGTTTCTGCGATGTGTTTATCTCTTACTCATCGTACTGACTGATACCCTCTCTCTCCCCGGTGATGCATTTGACTCAGAAGAATTAACGACACACTGGAAACAGGATACCTTTCCTGGATGTTGATGTTTATTTCCATAAACATAGCCTCTGTACCAGATGGAAAACAGTTCTGAAAGGTCTTTGACTGCTATTGAATTCCTTAATTCTACCGTCTCTCCTGCTATCAGTCCGATGGTGGTTGAGGCCTAGTGGTTAACCAAAGCATTCCCTGTTAGCCGAAGCTCGCTACCTCGAAGCCTGTTTTTGGGTTTTGAACTTCGAGAGAGTCTCTCTTTACGCAAAGTCAGCATCATCTCTTCAGTCAACAAGGTAAGAAAAGGAAGAGTCCTTAAAGGCTGGGTAGGCAAATTATTTCAAGAGACGCCAACTGTTGACATTGAACATTCACATCATCAGCTTGTAAAACTACAACTCTGTGGCTACAATTGGTGTCTAGCTACTGTTTCTTCTACGGTCTCAACTACATGTTGATGTTGGGATTTACCAGGAGTAAATATAAATATAATAAAACCTCTCTTCTTCATGACCTGTAATGTGTAACTACTGATCTACCCCATTAGAGTAATTTTTTAAACAGACATTACACACACTATGGTCTCTCTCCGGTATGAGTCTTCATGTGCCCCTTTAAGGTTGAGGAGCGAGTAAACCCTTTCCCACAAACACTGCAGCTGTGTGGTCTCTCTCTCCAGTATGAGTCTTCATGTGCTCCTGTAAGGTGGCGAAATGCCAACGCAACAAACGAAGGTTCGAACGTTTGGGCTCAGCCCTATCGGGGACCAGACCAGCCCACTCTTCGATACCCACCCAGGGGCCTCTGTGACCGCCACGGCCTCCTCCGCGCTGTCCTCATCCGATTCGGACCATGCAGCCGCGGCGGGGACATAGTCCACGTCGGCGATGGTCTCGTCCCGATCTTCCTCGCTGGTACTCCCCTCGTCCGAGGTCGGAGCCGGACCGGGACCGTCGTCACGATCGCAGAGACTGTCGAACATTACGAGTGCCTCTTCGGCGGTGTAGAATCGCTTCCTCCCCGATATTCTTTTAGGAATCTCGTGGAATATCGTTCTTATTTAGAATCAATCAATCAATCAAGATCTGTGTTGTGTGTGTGTGTGTGTGTGTGTGTATACACACGACAACGGATAACTAACTAATATAGTAAGCTTGCAGGTCTATGACATCGAACACATCATTCCAAGTGCGTGTCATCTTTATACAATTACTGATCACCATGATCTGTCGCACCTGTGTAAACATCCAGCCTAAAAAAAGAAAAAAAAAGTGGGTTCTTTTGGGTAACCTTGTGTGTAAGCGTTTGAAGCTTGCTTTGCACTTGGTAGGAACAAAGCATTTCGAGTATGCATGTTATTGTAGTTGTACAGTACCCCCCCCCCCCCCCCGTCTATTGTTGCTAAGGTCTCTTACATGGAGCAATGGCGCAATCATCTTGGAAAAAGAAAATGCACAAACTAGCTCTTGGAGATGTCAACCATCCTTTTATCATGTTATTTATGAATGATTCTAATTTTAAACTACAGGCTTTGTATTCAAAATATGTGTTTAACATGGGAGTCAACCTGTCCAGTTCTGCGACTAGGGTGAAAGGTGTGACACTTGTTGTTCACGCGCTTAACTCATTGGACGCCATCGTTTAAGTGCGCGAGAGGGCGCTAGAGCGCCACCGCTTTAATCAATGGGAGGACTGGGAGATTTGCGAGTGCTTAAAATATATCTTAAATTATGGCTATGGGTCTAATACACCCGTTGATTATCAATGTACAAAACTGATTGTTTTTTCATCTGTACATTTCCGTTTTATACCGTTTTGAATACGAGTATAGTTTTGGTGATTTATAGTAATTCCAGAGAAAGACGCGATAATAGCCCTTTAGTGGAATACACAAAACACGTTGTCATTTTTCGGCTGATTATCGAATCTTCCTGAAATCAACGCTAGATCATCATTATTATCATTCCTCGTGCATACATGAAATAGCCCTCGTAGCGCAGCACCCCACCTCCTGCACCCAACGGAAAACAGCCACACATACACACACAGATACAGCGTTGATCGGGGTAGAAATACATATCCGATCAACGATCAAATTTATATATAGTGTTCTTACCTTGTATCTGATGTAATGCAAAAGAAATAATCCAATTATCTGATCGCCATTTGAAGTACTGGGCGCGGAGGTCCGTGCCACGTTCAACAGCATTGCATATGAGGGGGGGGGGGGGGGGCAGCAGTCTCGCAGATGTATCGTTGAAATCAGGTTACCTCGCCTGAGTATTTAAACCACGCCCGCACGGCTTGGATCGTCCTAGAAAATAAACTATACCATTCCCAGTGGAGTGCAATACCAGCCTACTTGTTTGGCATATACATAAAATCTAGCCAACGCTATCCACAAACGCACGTCAAAAAAAAGGCTTTTTGACTAGAACTGCAACAAGGGTGACTGGAGGGTTAAACAGTAACGTTAGCTAGGCAGCTAACGTTAGCCAACGGAACAACGATAGCTAGTTAGCCAACACTAGCCAACAGCTGCGAAAACGAATGCCAAAATGATATCAGACATTGATATCAGGAGCTATCAGTACCTAGCCAGCTAGACAACGCCTCATGTATTAAACTAAAGTGAATAGTTTTCTGGGCCATTTTGTTTAATGCTTCAGTTATGTTGAAAGAGGAGCTCATGCACTCGACTCTTGCCAGAGAGTTTGTTGACATGACGGGTCTGTGAGGGGGAGGGGTAAGGCGTGCACTGCAGCAGCAGCGTGTGTGTGCTTGCGAGAAGACAGCAAGCGAGAACTCTGCTGAGAATTGGATCATGTTTTTTGTGCACGTCATCGAACGGTTTTCGCAATCTGCTAAAATAAAGCATTATCGGAATTCACCAATCTCATATTTATACTGAATATCGGCCGATACCGATCGCTGGCCGATCGATCGGGGGATCCCTATTTCGCACTGAACCCTTTTCCACAAACTGAACTAAAATAGTTTCCCACTGAACCCTTTTCCACAAACTGAACAACTAAAATAGTTTCCCACTGAACCCTTTCCCACAAACTGAACAACTAAATGGTGTCCCACTGAACTAGGGGAGTAACAATGCATCAATCCTAAGGTCGAATTAAATAGTGCTTAAATGAAGATTTCATGATGCATTGAATCGTTGCCTGAAGAATCGTAATCGAATTGTTGTGGGATCAAATATTTACACCCCTACACTGAACCCTTTCCCACAAACTGAACAACTAAAATAGTTTCTCACTGAACCCTTTTCCACAAACTGAACTAAATGGTTTCCACAAACTGAACGACTAAAATAGTTTCTCATTGAACCCTTTTCCACAAACTGAACTAAAATAGTTTCCCCACTGAACCCTTTCCCACAAACTGAACTAAAATAGTTTCCCACTGAACCCTTTTCCACAAACTCAACAACTAAATGGATTCTCACTGAACCCTTTTCCACAAACTGAACAACTAAAATAGTTTCTCATTGAACCCTTTTCCACAAAACTGAACTAAAATAGTTTCCCCACTGAACGAAAGGTTATGACTATAACCTAGTTATATGAGTACTGGCTGAGCGTCTCGCTCTTCGCCATAACGAGATATATCCTTATCTCCAGTACCTACTGTACTTCATTAACGAAAACAATGCACCCATGCACTTGACCAGGCCCCGCCCCAGTGTCCCCCTATAAGACACCGGACATGGTCATACTCGCCCTTCCTCGGGAAAAAGTTTCCATCATAGAAAACCCAACCAAGGGACCTCAGGGCGCGCTAAGAGCGAGACGCTCAGCCAGTACTCATATAACTAGGTTATAGTCATAACCTTTCGTTATATAGCGTACTGGCCTCGCGTCTCCCTCTTCGCCATAACGAGATATGGGGCAGAGCAGACGCGTGGCCCGACAAATGTACCCCCATGAGGACCCGCAAGCCCTACCACCAGGGGGAGGGGAGTCCCGTCCACCCGCCCTTCCTAGTGAAGAGGGGGCGGCAGTCAACTCCACCAAGTGCGAAAAAAGAGGGAACTAGAGACCCCTAAAAACGCACAGCACAGGCGGGACCACGTGTGACACATCACCCCGTGGCACACACCCCTGCTAACCCACCGAAGGGCGGGACGCAGGGGAGGTCCCAGACCTCAGAACCGCCTGAGAGACAGAACCCCCAGTCATGTCCATGAGGTAAAACCTAACGAAGGGACCCGGGGAGGACCAGGAGGCCGCAGCACAGATGTCCTCCACCGAGGCCCCCCCCTAACAAGGCGGCAGAGGCCGCCACTCCACGAGTGGAGTGCACCCTGACACCCCCAGGAGGGGCCAGTCCAGCCAACGTGTAGCAAAGGGCAATGCCCTCGCACAACCAATGTGACAGGCGCTGTTTGGACAGTGCCTTACCAGCGCGAGAGCCACCGTAACAAACAAAGAGCTGATCGGTAGCCCTGAAGTCCTGAGTCCGACTGAGGTAAACCCCCAAAGCCCGGACGGGACACGACAGGTGAAGGCTCGCCTCCAACTCACCAGTGTGAGGAGGCGGATGAAACGCCTGAACCACAATATCCCTGGAGCGAAAAGAGCTCCGGATAATTTTTGGCACGAAGCCTGGATTAGGCCTCAGAGTCGCACCGCTATTGACACTAATAGACTCAGGCCGCACCGAGAGAGCACACAGCTCACCCACGCGCTTAGCAGAGGTGATGGCCGGCAGGAATGCAGTCTTGAAGACAGCTGTTCCAAAGATGCCTGCTCAAGAGGCTCAAACGGGGCCTCAAACAACCGGCCGAGGACCAGTTGGAGGTCCCAACTCGGAGACAGAGAACGTTCCACCGGCTTAAGACGGCGAGCGCCAAGCAGGAAACGCTTCACAAGAGGCTGGCTGAACAACGTAACGCCCTCAAACCCCACATGACAAGAGGATATAGCCGCGGCATATACCCTCACCGTCGAAGCCGACAGTCTACCCAAAATAGACTGAAGGAAGGAAAGGACAGTGTCCAGGGGGCAGGACACCGGGCAGGACACCACTCTTGAAAATATGCCACCTACCCGCGTAAGCCGTGGTAGAGGACTGAGCACGCGCGTGCCGGATAGCGTTAACCACAGGATAGCCAAGACGCATCCCCACCAGATTCACACTGACAGCAGCCAAGCCTAGAGGCTGCCCCAGAACAGGAAGGCAGAACAGAGTTCCGCGTGCCTGAGAGAGGGCCCGCAGTGACCACGGAACGGGCCACGGCAGGGCCACACAGAGCTGAATCAGGGCCGGGGACCAAACAGCTGAGCCCCGGCACGACCAGGACCAAGTCCCGCGCTCCCGACGTACCCGCCCCAACAGCTGAGCTATCAGGTGTAAGGCGGGGGAAAGCGTACAGAATCCCGGACGGCCACGGAATCGGTCCCAGACCTGCCCGACTGTCTGGATGTAATCCCCACTCGTCAGGGTGAGGACCGCCCCGCGACATCACACCTGCACCCACATTCACCCTGCCGGGGATGTGGAGAGCCCTCAGGCTGCGCAGATGGAGAAACGCCCATAGCCAGCCGACCGCCGCCCGGTGCAGACGGGGGGAGCGTACTCCTCCCTGTCTGTCGATATACGATGCTGACGTTGTGTTGTCCGTCCTGATCAAAACACCGTTTGAGGACCAGAAGGACTGCCTTCAATTCCAACACATTGAATGTAGCGCAGACCGGGCAGCATGGCTGGCCAGACTCATTCCCCCCCCAGTGAGGGAGGCGTCGGTGAAGACCGTGACGTGTGACAGCCTGCTGCCCATGGGGACCCCGCTGGTGAGGGCCCCAGGCCCTCCCCAGCGGGCGAGGTCCCCCAGTACTGACATGGGAACCTTAGCCGCTTCCACTTGCCTCTCACCGGGTCTATTTCCATACTGGAAAACCACCTCTGTATCCTCCTCATGAGGTGAAGAGGAGGCCAAGAGGGACCACGGAATGAGCAGATGCCATCATACCGAGCCGGCGCATCACGGACAGCGCCGTAACCGTCCTAAGACTGAACCTCCCGAGCGTGCCGAGAACACCCACTCGCCGCCGCTCCGAGAGGGATGCCCATATAGACCTTGAGCTTAGAATAAGCCCAAGTACTCCACCTGTTGACTGGGAAGAGGAGTATTCTACTTCCAGTCTACAGCAAAACCCAGGCTGGAGAGGAATTCCACCACCTGCCTGGTATGAGACCTGACGATCTACCCTGACCGCCAAGGACCAGAACGTCGTCCAGGGCAAAATACACTTCGTAACCCCTGACGACGCAGAGGCCCCAGTGCGGTCTCCACAAGATGCGGGGAGCCAGAGAATAGCCGAACGGCAGCCTCTGGTACTCATACGCTAAACCCTGCAAAGGAAGCGTAGGTAAGCCCTAGGATGGAAGATCGGGGATGCGAATACGCATCCTACAGGTCTATGGAGGAGAACCAGGCCCCCACCGGACAGTGTTCAACAGGTGGGAGACGGTCAAAATGCTGAACCTTCCATGGGACAGGTCCAGCATGGGTATGACACCCCCCCCTCCCGATTTCTCGGGCACCAGAGAATACCGGGAGGAAACGCCACGCATCGCGTCCTCCTTTGGGACCACGACGATGGCTTGCTTCGCCCACAGAGATTGGATCTCGTTGGCCAGAGCTGTCACTGCTGGTGACCCTGACAATAGGGTCTGTACCAAACCTGAAAACGGGTGGGGTTGTGTAAACACAAGTCCCCGCCTCAGCGTTCTCTCCATCCACCTCGACATATGGCACTGCTGTAGCCTTATGTGATGATAATCCCAAGCGCACCAGCCGCCACTTGGCGCTGATCCGCCAGAAACCGTAGATAGGCGGCCCAGTCCCGCCCGCTGTGCGTAGCCAACCCTGGACCCTCTAACCGCGCGAGCAGAGCGTTCCGTGGAGTCGGGACATCAGACCCTGACACTACCCACGAGGCAATCGCACCCAAGGGGGGACCCCGACAGAAAGGGCCGGGTTGATACGGGAGAAGCTGACATCATACTAGGTGACAAAAGCTCCCCCACTGAACACCCCTCCAGCATGGACTGCTGAGGAATTGTTCTACAGCTGGACATGCAAGGTGTGAGGCCCCCACACTGCCCGATAGGGTGGGTTCCTACACACCGTAGCCCTGCAGTGATATTACTACCACCCAAATCACGAGCGCCTGCCAGACCACTGCCGGTCTTCCGGGAGTGGGAGGCACTGACGTGATACCCGGCCTGGCGAAGGCGAGGTCGGGGGAACCCGCACTGTTTGCCTCAAGAGGTCTCGAGCCCCCCTGCTGACAACCTTTGTAGTTGACAGACATAACACCAGGCTCAACCAAACACAGACGCAGAATGTGTGGCGTGGAAGCCGCTTGACAGCACAACATTCTCATGGACAGACCCAGTTTCAGCCATCAACTGGGTGTCAGCCCCTGTCCCCATGAGAAGCGAAACGTGGGGCCGCTTGCGCTTCATTGAAGACACGCGACCCGCAACCAAAGGAAACAAATCAGAGACCTTATCCCGCTGGTGTTGGGGGGGGGGGGGGAGTGACTGGAGAGCGAGCTGCACACAGCTAGACGGCGACGGTTTTTTAGGGCGTGCTCATCTAATGTAGCCGATCCCTCGGCCGCCAAGGCTGTCGGCCTTGCGGTCACCTGTTGACGTTGTGCCCAGGGTACCTCAGGCAGGGGAAACATGGCCGCTGGTTGAGGGCCTCGCCACAGCTGCTGGCGAGGCCGTGCTCTCACCTCTGGCTGCGCGGTGTGAGGCGGTGTGGGGCCTAGGTCAAATACCGCCCGCGCTCCTGCGGAAAGACCAAAGAGTCCCTCTGCAGAGAGGGGAGCCCTGAGGAGGGAAAAAAAACGTCTCACCCCCTCAAAGGGAGACTGATCCAACCAAGATGTCTGTAAACAAGCGTTGACAGCATCCTAGCCCTCTTTGCGGTTATAGCTTGCGGCTAGGTCAAAGCTAATAACGTCAAAACCTCGCGCGATGTTTTGACGTCGGCTGGCCTTCAAGGCCCCGACACCATTTTTGACAGAAAAAACAGCAATTTGAACAATGTTACTAATCGCTGCTAATTCTATACCGTGGCGGTATAGGCTTAACAGCCCACCAGCCACCTGCCGGGCCGACTCACCTCATGGCGTCGGCCGGGCGGGGCACCGTTCCAACATGCCAGAGGCAAAGGACTGATGCCACCTGCTTCACAAGCACGGAGCACCAGTGGTGGTTGCAACCAAAGGACTGATGCCACCTGCTTCACAACCAGCAACCTCCACTGTGGTGTGCACCCATGAAGGGGTAAATTACTAAAACTCCACCAACACACTGCAGAATGGGCTAGCCCATACACACAATGTTAAGGGGATGCAGACCAGAGAAACACCAGTCCCGCACACAATTCATAGATTCACAAAAAGCACACCAGCCCTAGGCCTCAGCCCATTCACCCATGAAAAAGGTAAACAAGCCCCCGTCAAAACTCCCAACAGTAGACACCGATTGACCGTCAGCATGAATGGTTAAGAGGAGGGAAGACCTTTTTAAAAACACAGCCCTCAGCGGGGAATGAAAAGAACAGTAACCCAGCATCGTAGCATAGCATTAGCCGCACGCTCCAGGATAGCCGGGAAAACGACAACGTTTACCCAGATATCCTGCCCCTTGCGTCAATACACAACTCTGTTGTCTCACGGGACAACGAGCAGTATCACAAATGCCAGCATTGACGCCTGGTACAGCTAGCTGCCGCGCGACGTCCCTCGATCCGCTGTCAGAAGACGAGGAAACCCCAGGACAGGCCCGATGCGCTGTTAGAATGTGCCGAGAAGATTCCAGGGGCTGGCAAATCTCCGGCGAAAACCCAACATTGTTCAATTTCTCTCTGCATTTCATAACAACTAGTTCATGGAGTGCACTGCAGCGTCCATGATGGAAACGAAAAAAAGAGGAAGGGCGAGTATGACCATGTCCGGTGTCTTATAGGGGGACACTGGGGCAGGGCCTGGTCAAGTGCATGGGTGCATTGTTTTCGTTAATGAAGTACAGTAGGTACTGGAGATAAGGATATATCTTGTTATGGCGAAGAGAGAGACCCGAGGCCAGTACGCTATATAACCCTTTCCCACAAACTGAACTAAAATAGTTTCCCACTGAACCCTTTTCTACAAACTCAACAACTAAATGGATTCTCACTGAACCCTTTTCCACAAACTGAACAACTACATGGTTTCCCACTGAACTAGGGGTGTAACAATGCATCAATCCTAAGGTCGAATTGAATTGTGGTTAAATGCATTGAATCGTTGCCTGAAGAATCGTAATCGAATCGTTGTGGGATCAAATATTTACACCCCTACACTGAACCCTTTTCCACAAACTGAACAACTAAAATAGTTTCTCACTGAACCTTTTTCCACAAACTGAACAACTAAAATAGTTTCTCACTGAACCCTTTCCCACAAACTGAACAACTAAATGGATTCTCACTGAACCCTTTTCCACAAACTGAACAACTAAATGGTTTCTCACTGAACCCTTTCCCACAAACTGAACAACTACATGGTTTCTCACTGAACTAGGGGTGTAACAATGCATCAATCCTAAGGTCGAATTGAATCGTGGTTAAATGCATTGAATCGTTGCCTGAAGAATCGTAATCGAATCGTTGTGGGATCAAATATTTACACCCCTACACTGAACCCTTTTCCACAAACTGAACAACTAAAATAGTTTCTCACTGAACCCTTTTCCACAAACTGAACTAAATGGTTTCACACTGAACCCTTTTCCACAAACTGAACAACTAAAATAGTTTCTCACTGAACCTTTTTCCACAAACTGAACAACTAAAATAGTTTCTCACTGAACCCTTTTCCACAAACTGAACAACTAAATGGTTTCTCACTGAACCCTTTCCCACAAACTGAACAACTAAATGGTTTCCCACTGAATCCTTTCCCACAAACTGAACAACTAAAATAGTTTCTCACTATTTGAGATAATGACATAATAATAAATGTATGAAATGTTTTTGTATTCTAGGCGTTGTCTAGTTGTGAGCTTGGTGGCCGTCTGAGAGCTTGTACGGACGCATGAGAATTTAAATTGGTGTAGTGCAACCGTCTCCATGCATTCTTTAAATGTAGCTGTACGTGGTATTAAAAAGGTCTTAAGGCTGGGCTAACATGTGATGGCTGGGCTAACATGTGATGAATAGAATAGAATAGACTTTTAAGAATAGAATAGACTTTTAATTGTCATTGCACAGTATACAACGAAATTTCAGGGGAGCTCCCCACAGACCGTAGTACAATATACAATATATACATACATTAACACATATAACACTGTACATAACAGAATATTTTAAATAATAAAGTGCATGATGGGTGGTAATCAGTGATTATCTGGTCCAGGTAAGTGCATGGTGCATGTAAGGGGACAGTCAATGAGCATTTAACAGTCTGACTGCTTGGGGGGAAAAGCTGGGCTAACATGCGATGTCTGGGCTAACATGTGAAGGCTGGGCTAACATGCGATGGCTGGGCTACCATGGGCTGTAGAGGAGGTTGCTGAGCTGACATTCCTGGTTATCTCCCTGAACGGCTCCAGGACTGGCACCAACAATGCCCACTTGTTGGCTGACAGCATTGCAGATCTGCAGCATTAGGTGAGGAGGAATCTCTTCTGTTAACCCTTTCACTACCAAAGCTTTAACCCTTTCACTGTGACAATACAGAACCCTTTCACGGCCACACGAACAGGGGTTAACCCTTTCACTACCACACTACAAACGGTTAACCTTCTGTAGTGTGGTAGTGAAAGGTTAACCTTCTGTAGTGTGGCAGTGAAAGGGTTAAAGAAGTCTTTGGATCCTGATGTAGACCAGGGGAGCGCTCACCTTTTGGGCTTGTGAGCTACTTTTAAAATGATCAGCTCAACATGATAAATAATTATAATTCTTATTAAAAAAAAACATAAATAAATGTGTATACGTTTTGTACATACAACTATGAAACGTTTTTAACCTTTGCTAAATGATATACTGAATTATGTTTCTTTTTTGTATTTTTCTTTTTCTGTAAATAGTGTAATGTAAAAAGGGTAGGCAATTATAAGCCTCGGCTTCAGCCTACACCTTTTCGGTCATTTTAGTTTTTTAGTTTTTTTGGAAGTTCTACTATGCTTTGTAAAAGAGAGACCGAAATAAAATCATTCATTCATGATCTAGAGATAGTTTTTTCAAGTTAGAAGTTTAGAAGTTATCAACTGCCAAGTAACTTACACATTTTGTTTAAAGAACAAGAGGTGAGGTATAATTTAAAGGGGACATGCATTGCTATTCCTAGCACTATTTGGGCAACTTTACACAATTCCTGTCTATTGAAGACATCTGTAAGCTTTTATTAAAAAAAAAATCATTGTTTCTAATCAAGTACTCAAAAGCCAAATTGTTCTCACTTTGGATTTCAGGCTGTGTTGGCCTGGCTCCGCCCATAAGCACTTTGTGTAAATTAATGTACTACTGCTGCTTACCCGCGAGGTCCAGCCCAGGTTGTGTGTAAATGAGTATGTGCTACTGCTGCTTCCCCGCGAGGTCCAGGTTGTGTGTAAATGAGTGTGCTACTGCTGCTTTACCGCGCGAGGTCCAGGTTGTGTGTAAATGAGTGTGCTACTGCTGCTTCCCCGAGCGAGGTCCAGCCCAGGTTGTGTGTAAATGAGTGTGCTACTGCTGCTTCCTCGCGCGCGGGTTTGTTTCCCCGACAGAAGCTCCTCTCTCTCTCACTCGCTCGTTGTCTGCCTCGCTCTGAGGAAGTGTCGGGTTACACTTATCTGCCTGCTCTGTTTGCTGTCGCTGTCAACCATAGAGGGGGTGTTAGTTATGCAAATCAGTGCTATATTAACGTCACAGAAACCGTCAAATCAGAACAGTTTAGTTGAGTGAGGGAGGATCTCGAGACTAGACTAATGAGTCAATATGGTAATTAGAGACACAGACCCATTGATACTAACCTGTATTACTATAAAACCATGCTAAACACAGAAAAAAGGCATTTATATGTCCCCTTTAACACATTGACGACCACTAATTTATAGTATTGCTATCTGTCCATTCTCATTGTCACTTGAGTGCATAAACCGTGCCTTCATAATGGCTTAAAGAAAAAAATATCCATCGGTTGGTTGTCATTTTATAGCATCGTGAATATAAGGTTTATCGCGCTTTTCGTCTCGTCTTTTTTCCCGGGAGCTAGATAATAGGCTAAACGTTGGCGCCGTTATATCAAACGCCATTTCTGCTGTATATATACAAATGAAATAAAACAAACTGCGTAGCATCCGGACTATTACAGAGCATCTATGGATGAAATGGGGGCGGCGGGGAACGCCGATTAGTATTATTGATTAGCAATACAGTGTGCGTTCAGGTAGCCAATGTCAGTGATCGATCACGTTAGGTTTTAAAACAATGTCCAATCCAGCTGTAATTTGGGGGAATAGTATCCTACCGTCAGGCCATGTGATCGCCGGCAGCATTTCGTCAGTCATCGGAATCTGGTAGATCGATATGTCCATTGGCTAATCATAAATCCCATTATTCCAGGCTGAAATATGCGTTCGGTAACGGGATCAAAGATGGAGGGTCTTTGTTTGGAACCGAGGCTCATATGATCCGCCCTCAGACAGTGAAAATAATTTTTTTTTTTCAATCCCCTCAATGATACTGCAGTGGAGCGATGGCGCCCCTAAGCGGATCTGGCCGGTATTGCAGGTTTCGAAAATCAAATATGTGGGTAGGTCCTTCATGTCGATCGCCGACGTTAATAGCGTTATAAATATGGAATAAAACAATAACAACTCGCCACGAGTTAACTCGTGGCTCTGGTCCTCAACGGGTGGAATCGAATCACGAGTTAACTTGTGGACGGTCCACATAGTGTTAAGAAGAGCACTCAATTTGAAACAGCCTAGAGCTCGAACCACACTTAAAAGTATGTCTATCAGTTAAAGGAGTGAAACTCTGGAACAATCTACCGGATGAAATAAAAAACAGCAGGAGTATTTTTAAGTTTAAAAATATGTTTAAAAACAGGGTTCTAGAATCTTATAGTCAAATTTAACCTAGATGTAGAATCTGTTTTTCTCTACCATGAAACTCTGGTATTGCAGATTAAGTATTGATTTTCCCATGTTGGCTTATGTTCTTTTCGGGATCGGTTTTTGTTGATTTTTGATCACTTTTTGATAACTTTTTTTTAATTTGTTTTTGAATTAGGGGTAGGTTGCTCTATAAGCCTTTGGCTTCAAACCTCCTATCCTTTTCGTTTGTTTATTTGTAAAAATAAATAGAACAATTATTTGTATGTTTATTTATTTATTTGTAAACATTCGAAATAAAATAATTCATTCATTCATGATCTACCTACCAAAAGAGGAAAAATCCCAAACTTGCGAGGAGGCTAAATAACAACTTTATTGTCATGACACTGAATACTTTGTTTGCTCTCTCTTTCTCCAAGAGAGTTCCAGAGGGTGGGGGCTACACTGAGGTGGGGAAGGGAGGCCTGAATACTTTGGGCAGCCGAAGAGTGTTTCCGCGTCTCTGATTGGCCAGGTCATTTCTGGTCATGTGACATGTACGCCCAATCGTGGGACCGCAAGTTTCTACCCTGGTTAAGCTTAGGCGCTCGTTCGAAGTTGGTTAAGGTTAGAGTTTGTCTTAAAGCATGGCAATAGAACGCCTGCCCTGATTCCGACGGTTAAGCTTAGGCACTCTTTCGAAGTTGGTTAAGGTTAGAGTTTGTCTTAGAGCATGGCGATAGAACGGCAGGTAGTTTGCAGGCTGTTAGACCCGGAAATAGGCGCAGAACTTGCTGTCCCACAATTGGCGCACATGTCACATGACCTGGCCAATCAGAGCGCAAAACTCAAACGCGGAAGCACTCTTCGGCTGCCCAAAGTATTCACGCGGAAGGGAGAGCAAATCAGTGTCTGAGGATCATAGGGTGGAGGAGGTCAGATGGGTATTGGGGGGGTGGGGGCAAGGGATTGAGGCGTGAAGGGATTTGTAGGCTGCCAGGGCTTGGTGCGGGTGAGAATCCTTGTGGCAGAGTACTTCTGGAATGCCTGCTGAAGCTAAATCGGTTGTTTGTCGTCTCTTTTTCCTCCGCTTGCAGGAACTCCTTGTATTTTTTCTGGTGGCGCTCTTGTCGATGTTTAATTAAATGTGTGGTATTGAAGGCTGCAACACCACTTCCACCCCTCCAGGGCTTTGGCTTTACATACATTACACTGGCTTTACATAAATTACACGTTTCAGCTTAAACACTAACATATCTCAACCTAAGGATATGTTGTTTGTGTTAATGGCTAGTAGCGCTTGAGTGCCGGCGCTGTAGTCAATGGGAGGGCGAGCACATTTGCGAACTCATAAACTATATCTTAAATTATGGCTCCGTTTTATACCATTTTGAAAAACGCTAGTTTTTTTAAACTTCCAGAAAAAAGATTATTCTGCAGGAATCGCTCTTTAGTGGAATACACAAAACACGACATTTTTCGGCCTATTTATGAATCGTTTTCAAATAAACACTAAATTATCGATAGTATATGTGTACTTATGCACGCTAGAGAAACGGGCTGAAAAATCGATTACCGGTATCTTATTTCCTGATCGCACACACATACGGGACATGTTGATATATCTGTGAAAAGAGCTCTGATTATCCCAAGACGGGTAAAATAGATTCCTTACCTCAGATCAGATGTTCTCCAAAAAGATTATTCCAATTCCTGATTGCCATTCCAAATATCGATCGCGTTTATTGATCCAACGCTGGGTGGTCGAAAGACATATTCCACGCTGTTCTGCGGCTTGGCAATGAGTGGGATCGTCTCCGGTTACATGCCTGACAAGTAAAATGTGGATTCCGGAGTCTTTTTTCCCCCATCCATTTCATTCAGTCCAATCCAATGGGTGCAATACCATCCGGAGAGACGATAGGGGGCGGTATTTTCCCTGTTCGAGCTCAGATAGATCACTGGTAACGTGAGGCTAGATTGATGACACATTTATGGAAATCGCTAATAAAAAAAACCGATTAAAAACTAGATTTCTCGTCGGTTGGCACTCAACGGTTGGCATGAACTAACAATATTTCTCATCGTTGGCACTCAATGTTAAAGGAGCACTTCACTGAAAAACAATGCTGATTTTATTTTGCACATAATCTCACACACATCCAAAAAAGGTAGAGACGACAAACTGAAACGGGGGTATGGAGGCTGCTAGAATGCATAATCTGTAGTTTGTATTTTTCAGCAAAGATGCATGTTTAGGGGGACCTCGAACCTATTTCACTTGTTGAAAATGACAATATGGGACCTTGGGATATTGTAAATGTTTGTATTGCTGACTTGTCTCATCTTTGTATATGTATTTGTATATAAATGTATTTTATTTGTATTTTTGTATATTTGTATTCTTTTTCTATTAAACTGTACTTGACAAGTTTGTGTTATGCTTTCTCTTTAGTCCTATTGCTCAACTGCTATTCTTTGAAGGCCCTATCCATGATTCACTTAACCCTTTCACTGCCACACTACTAAACGGTTAACGTCTGTAGTGTGATAGTAAAGGGTTAACCTTCTGTAGTGTGGTAGTGAAAGGGTTAAACACAACAGAAGAGCCCTACCACCAACAATGGGCTTGTTAATTTTGTCAACGAAATTGATGACGAAAGATCTTCATCAACGAAGCTTTTTCCCGCGACGACAACGAGACGTGATGTCACGTTATTGAAGACCATGTGACGCTAACGTCACTAAATGATTAATTAAATATCGTTGACCACAACTGAGGACACAAAAATGTAGTTTACAAAAACCATGACGAATTCTCTCTTAATTTATGTTGACTAAAACAAGATGAGACAAAATAATTATAACTTTTAGAATAAGTCACGTTATTATTTCAGCATTCCCCATTTCCGTTTCCGGGTTAAGCTCAGCAGCGTTTATGGCTAAAAGCCAAGCTACATAACATACGTGAGGCTAAAAACCGTGTCCCAGGTCTCTCGTGACTACAGCTTATACCAATAACCATGAATGGAATCTGCTACTCTCTCAACACTCCTGCGGCAGCCGAACAGTTCTATCAAAAGAACATAGCATTTAAGACGACGGAGGCTAAAGACGATGGCTAGGCTGCGAGAACAGCTAACGTATTAGCCTGGAACACAGACTAATACACAGACTTGCTCTCTTTCATCTGTGTACACCCACTACTATCAACATTACACATGGATACAACAAGGACAAGACCACGTTCACTTAAAAAGGTAATGTTGGTATGAAAAGAAAAGAAAAACAGACTAGTACTAACACTGAGATTGACCCTGCTATAAGTTATGAATCCCTTTAGCGCTTGAAGTGCACTAAAACGTTGTAATGACTTTTTATTTTTCTTATACTGTTGGGTACATGCTCAGTAGAATTAGAACGCTCCCAGTCTTAGGGGCTGTGATATTTTGTTACCACACTTCATGCACATAGAAGTGCGGTGGCAGGTTTGCTAAGCTAATTTTATTAGCCGAATGCTCTGATGGGGGCCGCCATTTTTTAAGTTTAAAGTGACGTCAGCGATCTACGGTACGACTCGAGGGACAAAAGGGAATGTGTGTGACTTGTGTGAAATTTGTACAGTAGGTCCCAGTGAGAATTGCAATCAGTGTGTACTGTGTATTTACACTATCCTAATGTTCCTTTGTTGGTTAAAAAATATATATAAGCTATTTCAATCAGAATATGTTCCATTCCATGTCTGACTATTTCTGAATCTATTGACCATTTCAAGGAATGTTTGGTTACTATTGGGCTTGTAGCCTTCTACTGAACTTATTGTGAATCAGCTGATTGGGTTTTGGCTAGACTATACTTAATAAATAGAATTGCATTATTTACAATATAAAAATTAGAGCTGGGCCGTTAACGGTGTTAACGTGTTGCGTTAACGCTATACTAGTATCGCGCGATAATATAATTAACGCATTAATCTAAAAAAAAAAAAAATTAACCTTTTTTTTTTTTTTACCTTTATTTACCCAGGGTAGGTTCGCTGAGCACAGATGCTCTTTTTCAGGAACGCCCTGCTTCACATTCACACAGTTCCATTCACACCTGGGAGCTGCCCAGTACAACCACAGTTGACACCATTGGCCACTGAGCAACTCCACTGGAGCAGTTGATTCAAGCCATGTCACATAGTTCAAGTTTGAAATTATTCTTTCTGTTTTGCTCCTGAGAGTGCTAGATACTGTACTGTACTGGTAATATTATTTATTTGTGTTAACTTCTGAATAAAACAACTTATTAAACACAAGTACATCTTATTGAACATTATTTTGATATTTCATTACCAATTATCATAGCAAAACAGCTTTTTCAAACAGTCTGTAATGCATTTTGGAAACGGGAGATGGGCTCATGGTGTAATGGGCCACCTGGCCTGAGAAACATAAGGAGGAAAGAAAAAGTAAGGACTTACTTCTGGTCATTATTTGGGTAGAACACACATATTTTGAATGCCTTCGGCAGGTTTTTTTTTTATTTTTTGAGACATTTTAATCTAGATTAAATCCAGGATTGCAGATAGATTAATCTAGATTAAAAAAAATTATCTATGCCCACCTCTAATAAAAATATAAAATGCCTTTTTTTCATTAGCGAAAACTAGACAAAAATCATCAGTTTTCTGCGACTAAATCTAGACAAAAAAAGACTAAATCGAGACTAACACTGAATGCTAAAATGCTCAGACATTTAGTTGACTAAAACTGACTAAACGAAAAATAAATGCAGATGACTAAATATGATGAAATGAAAAAGGAGCACTTGACACATGACTAAAAGTAAAATGAAAATAGCTGCCAAAATTAACACTGCTTGTAGTACAGTTCATGTTCCAGTTAACTGAACTCTTGATACAAGGACTAATGGGCTATTAGAAAACGGGTCAACGTTTGTATATTTTAGCTTATTATACATTTAATTTATATTTAATTTGCTGTAAACCTGTGGCTGTATAGGTTTTATTTATACTGGATTGGTGTACAATCCATGCTGTTTTAGCTAAGCACATAACAGAATCATAAGCAGAATCATTGACATGTGGCGACGAACATCAATTTAGTCAAGAATGTTCTCTTTCCCCCCCCCCTGATTATCACCAAACCTGCTGTCCAGAATCTGGGGACTTAACGTCTTCTTAAATGTGTAATTTAGATAATTGATGGGTCAAACCATATGACCTCCAGATTAGACCATATGTATTGTCATCATACAGCACAAGTACTGTACAGTACAACCAAAAGAGGTTTGACATCCAACCAGAGTGCAAATGTAACGGGAAAGTGCAATGATAATATACTGTGGTGACTCACAATTGGTGCAGACATTCACTGGACTTGAGGAGCGGAGTGAGTGCTCCTTTAAGCCTGGGGATTCTGGGAACGGGGTGTGTATTTGGTAACCTACATATGTCAGCTGGCTGCTGTCACTTTCGAGTAGTAACGTTAACGTCTCTGCACTCTGTTGGATGTATGTAATTTATGTTGGGAAGTAAAAGGAAAGACTCGACTACCGTCTCCCGTTTCATCCTTTCTTGCGCTCCCACAATACAATGTACAGGTGATTAAACTGGATACAAAATATATAAATGAGTACTACTGGGTAATAGTGCCAGAGTGGTGCTACAAGATGGCGCTGCTAAGAACGGCCGCCGTTCTGTTAGCTCCGTCGAGACTGTGCTTACTTTTGTTAATTTGTATAGTTTTAAGAGTTTTATTTGTACCAACTGTTGGTGCATTAAATGTGTATGACCGTCAGTCACTCATTGACATTGGATTAAGGAAAACTTACCGACTGGATTGCTCTCTGGATCGGATCGCTGAACAACAACAATGGCCAGCTGAGATCCTTTGTTGCGGCCCACACAAGGAAAAGGGGAGACGGCGAGGAAGGAGAGCCGGCGTCCGAAACGGATTGAGATCCAGGCATCACAGAACCACATTGCCAAGCATATTGCTAGCCAATGTGCAATCAATAGGAAACAAACTGGACGACTTAGTCCACATTGCAGCCGGCTTGTGGGAGGCAAGAAACGGCGTTCGTGACAGGGGAGGGTTGAATTGGATGATACGAAATTGGGATGGGAGAAAATATAGAAAATGGGAGAAAAAGTGGATCAAAAAAAAATAGTATATTGTATATTAGTATATTGTATAGTATATTGTATGGTAACTCAGTTACTTCTACTCTGCATTGAACATTGTACATATGTACATACTGAACACTTGTGTCCACGTACGTGACTTCTATTTTTTACTTGCTATACTTATTTTATTTTATACTTATCTATTTTTGTCTAGCACAGTCTCTGGAGCGTAACAGAAAGAAGCATTTTGTATAAAAGTATTCTGTACTTCTGTATGACAACTAATAAAGAAACTTTAGTATTAATATGTACAGTGATACAGGTATAAAGACACTGGTAGTAAGTCATACTGGCCAGCAGTGTAACTAGTAAGGGATATCTATGTACAGATATTGATATATAGTATCTACAGATATGTTAAGGATCGTATATTTACACAGACTGATGTGGATAAATATATACAATAAGAAGGGTGTGTATAGCATTATTGTACATGCTATCATACAGAGTTATGGGTTATATGCAGGTGTGTAAGTAGGTATATAGAAGGATTATATGCAGGTATATTCAGACGGATATGGATATATACTGGATATATGCAATTAATATAAATACAGTACAGTATAATGAAGAAGTTTGGCATCCAACCAGAGTGCAAATGTAACAGAAGTGCAATAATCTATAATGTACAGGTAATTAAACTGGGTATAAAATATATAAATTGGTAGTACTGAATAATAGTGCTATCAGATGTATGTACAGAGTTGTATTAATATGTACAGTGATACATGTATAAAGACACTTAAGTCATACTGGCCACCAGTGTAACTAGTAAGAGTACTTAAGGGATATGTACAGATGGAGATATCATTTAGTGGAGTTTAGGAGAATACAGCAGGGGACACACGCCATTGTGGATAAATGGGAATATTGTGGACGGGGTGAGCAGTTTCGGGTACCTGGGAGTCCACATTACGGAGGACCTGACATGGTCTACACACACAGACTATGTGCTAAAAAAGGCGAAGCACCGCCACTATCACCTGAGACAATTAAGGAAGTACAGAGTATCGGGGAAGATACTCCACTCCTTCTATTCCGGGGCTGTGGAGAGCATCCTGACTGGGAATATCACTGCCTGGTTTGGCAATTGCACTGCCCAGGACAGGAAGGCTCTACAGAGACTAGTGCGCTCAGCAGAGCGTACTACAGGTATCGCTCTACCACCCCTGCAGGACTTGTACACCAGGAGGTGCAGATCCAGAGCGTGCAGGATGAGAAGGACCCTCATCACCCCCAACAACGGTTTATTGAAGCTGCTGCGGTCAGGCAAGCGCCTCCGCATTCATGCAGCAAAAACGGAGAGACTTGGACTCGGCTTCTTCCCCCAGGCCATCAGAACACTGAACACTTATCTCTCCACACACAAGCACGCATGAACATACACACGCACACACCACACATCCTCACTTACACTCTCACACACCCCACACACAAATGCACTACAAAAAAGGTCACTTTAAAAAAAATATATTTTATTTATATATTTGTATATTACTCATTGCCTTTATTCTTAACACTTTCCTGGCCACTTGGATGCGTCTAATATCACTCTAGACGGCCAGCATTTCATAATAGACTTGCATAGTTTGTGAGGCTGTTTGTAGAGCTAAATCTATACTTTATAGTATTGCTATCTGTCCATTCTCATTGTCAATTGAGACCATAAACCATCCCTTCAAAATGGCTTAAAGAAAAAAAAATCAGCAATACTTTCTCATTTTATAGCGCCGTGAATATAAGCGTTATAAGGGATTTCGGCTGGGATATTTCCTGGAAGGCGAGATAAAGGCAGCTAAGCTACTAACGTTATATCCAATGGCATTTCAGTTATACAGAAGCTAAAACTCAAACTGCATATGATCGGTATGATGGTCCACCACGAATGCATGAAAGGGGGCGGGGGACGTCGTTTCTGATTTGATTACCAATAACCGCATTAGCCTCATTCATTGATCGAGTGGATGGCTATCAAAACAATGCCTGATCAGCGTGTAATTTACGTGAAAAAGATCTTACCGTGGGCCGGTTGGATCCCCCCGAGCATTTCCCAGTTATCGATCACCATCTGGTAGATCGATATGTCCATTGGCTGATGATATATTCCCTTACTGCATAATGAAATCCGCGATCAAAAACGTATTCCGTGCAACAGGCTATAGGGATCGCCAGGGGTGCAGTGCTGGGCAAACGCGGTCAAACGGCGCTTGGCCTTCGTCACTGAGGCCGAAGTGCGCGCATCCTATTATTATGCAAAGTCTAGGTGATAAAATGACTCGTCGCGCCACTTATCACCTAGACTTTGCATAATAATAGGATACCGACAACCAAATACAAGCCCTGTAGGTATGGTGGGGGGTTGCTTGATCTCCCGACTTCACTGGAAGGATGAGACAAGGTGTATCATCTGTTTTGTGCGCAACAGAGGGAACATGTATGCGCGTGCACGCGGGAGCGGGCGTTTGGCCTTCGCCCATATTACGACTGCACCCCTGGGGATCGCTTCAGGTGAGTAGAAAACTACATTGGAAATCCATAAAAAAAATAAAAAACTTCTGCCACAGGGAACACTGCATTATTTATACAGCGCCCCTAAGAGGATCTGGCCGGTAATGCACTTTTTCGAATTCAAGGAGTAGGGTACATCTGCAGTGCAGCTCGGCGACCTTGAATAGGTTATTAAAATGGAATAAAAGCCAAAACAACCTTGCCACGGAGATATCCGGGGTTGTCCCTTAAGCATGGATTCGAAACACGGATATATACGTGGCCCGTCCCGAATGTGTTAAGCTTAGCATTGTATTTTATTTGTATTACTTTTTTATCATGTTTATTTTTTAATTTTTTTGCACAATCAAGGCGGGCATGGCCACCTACATTTCACTGCATGTCTCGTGTATGTATGCGACAAATAAAACTCTTGAATCTACAGATGTATGTACAGAGTTGTAGTATGTACAGTGATACAGGTATAAAGACACTGGTAGTAAGTCATACTGCCCATCAGCTTAACTAGTAAGGCATATTTACAAATATAGATATAGTATAATCTATAGATATGTAAGGGATTATATGCAGGTGTACAGACGTGTGTATATATATACGGTAAGAATAAATGTGATTGTGTATATGGAATATACAGCATTATTGTACATGCAGAGTTGTATGGGTTATATGCAGGTGTATTCAGACATGGATATGGTAAATGTATATACAGCACTATTGTACATGCCATCATATATGGGTAGACTAGTATGAGGTAGGTCGTTATGATTATAATGTTTACTATTAGAGTGTAGGGTAGTTGTAGACAGTGAAAGCAGTAGGCAGGTATAGATTTAGTATAGACAACAGAGTTCAAAGTTCATACAGTTAGGGTAACAGAGCCTAGGGTGATAATAGCTAATGTTACTTATATATTTTTTTCTTTTTTTGATCAAATTTTTCTTTTCTTTTCCTTTTTCCACTTGAAACAAGACACGGCACAATACAGTTATACTACCATAATAAACAAGACATCACAGCACAGATACAGCAATATTAATAACAACAATGACAAGACACTTAATAATTCAAATGAATACAAATGAAATAGTTAATATAAATTAAATATATAAAGGAAAGGAACAGGAAAAGAAAAATATATATACTATATAGTGAAACATCTTGAGCCCCCGCCATCTCCAGTCACGACAGCTGTGGCCATCAGACCCACAATGACAGGGGCCCAAAAAAAAACACCCGTATAGAAACAAGGTAGAATATTGCCTATATATATTTTCTTTTTTTATCCACTTTTTCTATTTTTCTCCCATCCCAATTTCGTATTTCCAATTCTCCCCTCCCCTGTTTTGAACGTTGCTAGACTATGCCTCCCACTGGTCGGCTGTAGTGAGGATAGAAGCCTTGCATCACGTGTCCCCTCCGGTACACGAGGAGGCAGCCTGTCGCATCTTTTCACCGCAACAGCTCGAACTCTCAGTGGCGAGGAGTAACGCGTGGGAGGCTCACGTTGCCCCCGATACTTCCTGTTTCCGCTGTACCGGCATCACCCAACCGACCTGTAGGAGTCGCTGTCCACAACGTCCAATCCCCACCCACCGGCTTTCCCACCCTCTAACACTTGCCAATTGTGTTAGTATGACGGCCGGCCAAGCCGGTAGCAACGCAGAGAGCTGGGCTCGATACCAGCATATCCTGCGTTTGTGGCGAGCGCCTTGCCCACTCCGCCTTATTGCCTATATTTGTTGTAATTTATAATATAACCGATGGGGCACACAGACCCTCAACTGCAACTGAACACTGTGACCTCATTTTCTTCTTCTAAATTACATGCTATATTATGTTATTTGATACTATCTTGTCTAGCACAGTCTCTGGAGCGTAACAGTAAGAAGCATTTTGTATGAAAGTATTCTGTACTTCTGTATGACAACTATTAAAGAAACTTGAACTTGAAACTTTGTTTACACTGTTTATTTTTCTCATATTTTTGTATTCGGAGTTAATTATATTGTTTACACTTTATTTGTTCTCATATATTTATATTCAGATTACATTTTATTGCCTATATTTATGTCTTTCTATTCTGTTACCCTGCCCATACGCGTGTATGCTTTTACCAACGCATTCGTGTTTCTGGGTTCCCGTTTTGCGCTCTGATTGGCCACTGACCTATACTATTACGCCCCCCCCTTTACGCTCTCGCCTGAGACGCGCTGTGAAGCACCAGCGGGGCGAGGCGGTGGTTTCTCCCCGTCTCCGTGCGCCTTGCTGCCGCCGGCTTGTCTCACATGACTCGGTCCAGCTCCAGCAGCAGCGGCCATCTTCCGCCTGCGGTATCCTCCCTCCAGGCCCCCGAGGCGGCTCGTTCTTATTATTATCCCCCATTGTTCAGTTCGACATGGTCGCACAAACACGTAGGTTTCAATCACTGAGCTGTCTGTCTGTTGTTGTGTGTCTGACGAGCACAGAGTTGCCAGTCGATAATTCTTGCTATTTAAAAATATTCCTCTTCTTCTCCCCCACTACTCCTCCAACGGGTGGTGGATGGTTTTATGTTGACGGTAGATGGGGAAACACAACTAACACTCGTCTTTATTAAATGTTGTTTCGGGTTTTCCCACGAGAATGCACGCCTGGTTGCGTCTATTATGGAGAGAGAGGCGGGGGTTCTCGCCTCCATGTACAGTAGCCGAACCTAGTAAGAAGACACACAACAACAGACAGACAGCTCAGTGATTGAAACCTACGTGTTTGTGGCGTCACAGCCATCTGGCCAAGCCTCTTCTCTGGAACCCAGTTGGTAGAGGGTGGCGGCTCAGAGAAGATGGGTCCATTGAACCTGTGATGTTCCAGAAAGCGCCAGCACCTAAGGAAGTTCGAGACATCACCCACCTGTACTGTAAAGATGGAAACTGCAATGATGCCAGCAAATGCCAATGTCTTTCAGTGGGCTTGACTTGCACTGAGTTTTGCTCTTGCTCTTTCCCTGACTGCCCAAATATGATCCATTTTGTCACTGATGATAATGTGGATGAGTGACAGTGATGTGTTGCTGTAGATTGAAATAAAGGTGTTCTATTTCAATTTCAACCTGATTTAATTGGATCTTTGTTTCCATATGAAGTATCATAAAATGTATCATATGAAATGTATAATTTATTAAATGTATTATAAATGTAGAAGGGTGGATTATCCCTGCTAATGGGAGTAGTGATACACAGCCACCTGGTAGCAGGATACAATAGAGTTGGATCTATCTGTACCCCCGTCTTTGGCCCGGAACGTCGTTCTGGAGGGCGTGCAGCAGGAGTGGATGGGGCCCAGGATTTACTAACCTGGGGGGTGGTACTCTGGTCTTCCTCGCCTTCCAAGGCGGTCAGCAGTAGCTCCCCACACACTCTCACTTCCTCATCATTAGTAGTCCGGGCGAGATATCAAGAGGAACACTGTTTATCACACTTTATACACACACAGGGGAAGTAACAGTTAGTCAGCACTTCTGAATACTTAGTAGAATATTCAGGATGCTACATAAATATATTAACATAGACCAGAACATTACCTCAAGTGACTTTACTTTGCAGTAACATTGAATTTGTCAACATGCTTCTCACCACTGATAATGGGCTTTGGACTGAAGACTTCATTATGTAAATGTTTCATTTTCTTTAATTTAGGACACCTCATACATTTACTGATGTAACTCCCTGACCATGCATGCTATATTTACGCATGTGGTATTGCTGGATTCAGCACAACCACACCTTTCCGAAAAGCCCTCATCTGTGTTTCTATGACAATCCATGGCAGAGGAACTACAAAGTAAATGAGAACATTCTGCAGAGATATTCATTTTTTACATTTCCGCTTATTTTAAGTATGTGTACATAGGTATATATTTCCTACATGCATAAAGATATTCACATCCAGGTTCTTCTATTATGTTAAGCAACTGTCTGACTGCTAGCATGCCAATTTTGAAAGCTCTTGGAGCTTGTATTATTAATCTACATGAGTTTATATGTCTCAACTCCCATACGGCCAGGCTATATTTTGGTTATTTTTTCCTTTGGGGGTGTATAACAATATATCAATTTACCTATTTTTGCAGTAAAATATTTTTATACAAGAATCCATTTCAACTTCAACACCACCACCTTAAAGCGGACAAAATGCACTAGAGAACACTTAAATTCACACCCTTTATTAATGAAGCAAACTATAATAATTTATAATAATAATAATAATAACTGTGTTTGTATAGCACCTTTCATACAAGAATTGCAGCTCAAAGTGCTTCACAGCAGTACAAAAAGACAGGCATAAAATGAGCACAACATTGGCAGATCAAGAGCAATGCATAAAGTGCAGACATAAAGCATAAAATAGATTCCAAATAAAGAATTTCAATATAGATAGCAGTAAAATAGACAAAGTCAAGGTAAGACATAGAACATTAAATCACATCGTTTTTCATATTAGGATCTAAGATCTAGGGTTAACTCGATAAAATAGAATAGTAAATTAGAATTAGAATTAGTAAAATAGAATAAAATAATGCAATAGTGCATTGCAATAAAATAGTTATCATCGTATTTTTTCGGGAGGCCGGTAAGGAGTGCATTACAGTAGTCGAGTCGGCTTGAGATAAAGGCATGGATCTGGTTTTCAGCATCCTTTTGATTTATAAATGGCCGTACTTTAGCTATGTTTCTAAGGTGGAAGAATTATGTTTTTGTCAACTTGTTGATTGTGATTTAAAGCTTAGGTCTGAGTCTACCATGACACCAAGACTTAACTCACTCAAATACAGTTAGCAGCTGGATAGACTACAGATAGAAATGAGCTTCTGCTAAATCTGGTGCAAACATATTTTCATGTAACAATGATTAATTGTCCAAAAAAAATATATATATTTATAATATTTTTTTTAATAGATTCGGGGCTTTTCAGTAAACATTCGGGGCTTAAGCCCAAGTAGCCACACCCTAGCCCCGCCCCTACACACACCTGTTGGTTGTCCCCCAAACTAAGATGGCGGCGGTCTCGTCTCGTGACGTCAGAGTGTCTTCGAGAATACCTGTACCTCCCCTAAATTGCGTGTCTCTGGCCCGGCCCCCCAGAGTGACCGCTGGAAGGAGGCTGTGTCCTAACGGCTGCTGTGTTCCTGTCAGACACAGATGGCGACGATGGAGGATTTCAAGCAGTTCGTTTTCGCTCTAACCGTCGCCGTTTCTGTCGGTTTCGTCTCTATAATATTTGTCCTGAGATGGGTTCTGTTTTTCAAAGAAGGTCTGGCATGGGACGGAGGGCTGGCCGAGTTCAACTGGCACCCGGTTCTGACCGTTACCGGGTTTATTTTCATCCAGGGACTTGGTGAGAAACTTGGTTTTCACGTTACATCCCATTAAAAAAGTGTTTGTTTACCAGTTTGGTTGTAGCTTATAATATCCGAGTGTTATCCCATAACTGGCAATGTAAACTAAAATGTTTGACATACTTGAAATTGTGAAACTATTATAACTATTATAGTAGCAGGTTCATTCTCTAGAGTTATAATAGTTTCACAATTTCCAGTCATCTTGAAATCTGCGAAGTAATGAATGATGTCAGACAATTAAAGGCGTAGTATGAGACTAAAACACTTAAAAATCGACCTTGTAATTGAACATTTTATAGTTTCAACAAGTAATAGACTATAGCTTACATTCATCACCAACCTTTTGTACACTCCATTCAAGATAGTTCTTTTTCTCGAAAACCTTGGTTCATTGCACATCAAGTTTCTTTATTAGTTGTCTTGTCATACAGAAATACAGGATACTTTGTATGAAATGCTTCTTTCTGTTTTGCTCCTGAGAGTGTGCTAGGTAAAAAGTAGATAATTATAAAAAGTATAATACGTATAAAATAGAAAGTCAAGTACTTAAACAAGTGTAAACAAGACGAAACAATTTCAATATACATAATGTACATATACAATGCAGAGTAGTTGCAATACAATATAAATGGGATGAGGTAGCTTGTGGTGCAATATACAATGCAGAGGTTGTATGGTTGTATTGTATGTAAGGTTTGATGGTTACAATACAGTATTTAAATGGAATGAGGTAGCTTGTGGTGCCACCTTGTGGCAGGCAAGGTGCAACTTTTTTTTTTTTTTTTATATCCACTTTCTCCTTATTTTTAAATTTTTCTTCCATCCCAATTTTGCTGATTCCAATTTTCCCCTCCCCTGTCTTGAACGTTGCTCGCATATGCCCCCCACAGGTCGGTCGTAGGGAGGATAGAAGCCTTGCATCACGTGTCCCCTCCGGTACACGAGAAGGCAGCCTGTCGCATCTTTTCACCTGCCAGCGCGGACTCTCATTGGTGAGGTGTAACGTGTAGGAGGCTCACACTACCCCCCGCCATTTCCTGTCTCTGCTGTGCAGGCGTCCCCCAACCGACCTGTAGGAGTCGCTGTCCACAACGTCCAGATTACCACCCATCGACTTCCACCCGCTGACTCTGCCAATTGAGCCAGTATGACGGCCGGCCCAAGCCGGAGGCAACGCAGACAGCCGGAGTCGAAACCGGTGTCTCTTGCGTTGGTGACGAGCGCAATGTGCGCTGCGCCACCCAGCCGCCCAGGTGCAACCTTTTCTTGTAATAGCTTGCTAATATTTGATGCACAGTGTAACAAAAGGACCAGTAATGCTCATTAGTGCCGTCGTCACCTTGAGAAGAAAGCAATGGCATTTAGATATTGTTGAATGACACAGATGTTCTTTTTTCAGCCATTATCGTGTACAGACTCCCGTGGACCTGGCAGTGCAGTAAGCTCATGATGAAGCTCATCCATGCAGGCTTAAACCTACTGGCCTTCAGTTTTGCAGTTATCTCTCTCGTAGCCGTGTTTGACTTCCACAATACTGCAAACATCCCCAACATGTACAGCCTGCATAGCTGGGTGGGACTGGCAGCTGTAATATTATACGCTCTACAGGTGAATTCACTTTGATATTTTACATCTTTATGATTAGCCTTGAGAAATGCTGTACTTTTCCCTGGGCTACAATTGCACTCATATCTGTACACTTGTGTCTCCTAGTTTGTCACTGTTTATTGATTAAAGGAGCTGTAAGTGGTATTTATTTTGGTAAAATAAGTGTTAAATACCTCTACATTCTGACAGTCATCACTGATATAGAGTGTCTGTAACATGGGTCTCCCAGTCCCTCCGCTCTGCAGTAAACGGAGAATAAATGTTCTGTTATCCCGTTCCCACTTTATACAATCAGGAGAGAGAACCCTAGATATCTTAACTTATTTCAAGACAATCTTGCAGAGCCAAATTTGCTTACTGCTTACAGCAGTTTTTCTTACTTGTTTCAAGGACACATTTGCTTAAAACTAGTTTTTATTTCTCATTTTTCAGTCAGACCATTTTTGCAGTGTAGAGTTCTCTCTCCTAATTGGATGAAGTGGGAACGGGATAACAAGAACATGTATTTCCTGTTTACTGCAGAGCGGAGGGACTGGGAGACCCATGTTACTGACCAGACACTCTATATCAGTGATGGCTGTTTACTGCAGAGCGGAGGGACTGGGAGACCCATGTTACTGACCAGACACTCTATATCAGTGATGATAGAATGTAGAGCTATTATTTTTAACATGTAGATCACTTATTTTAACCAACAAATGCCACTTACAGCACCTTTATAATTATATATATTATAATAGGGAGGTGTAGTGGTTACGTCATTGTTGTTTCCCGCACGGTCCACCCCACTTGAAATTGCAATGTATTCTCAATGGACACATTTCTAAATCGTCTCGTTTAAAACAAATAAAGCATGCACATTGGCATGGCGTACCTTTCTGTGTGTATTCATCCACAATCTATAGCTCAACATGAAAAAATTCGCAATTAATCGTCAAAGTTTATGTTTTCGTTCACTGAGGAACTACACAATGGCCGTGGCGTGTGTTAGGCGACAGCACTGAACGACAGGCGTTCTACTGGTAAGTGTAGTTCTTTTTTAACGACAAATTAAACAACCTTTTTAACTAATTTTATTTCAACCAAAAATGCTTAAACATTAATGTTAATGATAGAAGGGAACTTATTTTGTGCAAAAATCGAAAGCTTGCCAATGTTCATGAGGCAGAATTATTACAATAGCCGATAATACTTTTTCCCAATGATAAATCCCTCTGTCTATTTTATCTTGCTCCTTTTATTATTGTCTATTTAAAACTTAATCAAACCATAAACTAGGTGGCCTGTTAGGATGTTAGATCCTAATGTGAAAAACTGTGATTTTATATGTCTGCACTTTATGTGCTCATTTTACGCCTGTCTTTTTTTCTGTTGTGAAGCACTTTGAGCTGCAGTTTCTGTATGAAAGGTGCTATACAAATAAAGTGTATTATTATACGGGTGGACCGCGCGGGAAACTAAAGTGACATCAGACTACACCTCCCTATACCCCCTGATGTTATACTCCACAGAGCCTTGGAAAGCCTTTATAGGGATTTAAGTATTTTCTCAAGTGGTTCAAAAGTCAGAGGAATGCCACTCAATGAAATAATTCACATTATGCTCTTATTGATTTGATCACTCATTACAATAATGTGAACGTATGTTATTAAAGTCTCCTCCAAAACTAGAACCTGGAGAACCAATACCGGCCTAATATGTGATGCAAACCAATGCATAGCCTAGACAGCACAGTATATGGTTATATATCCATATATCTGTCTGAATATACCTGCATACAATCCTTCTATATACTTACTTATACACCTGCATAAAACCTATATAACTCTGTATGATAGCATGTACAATAATGCTGTATATACCGTGTGTATATATATATATATATATTCTACCGTGTATATATATATCCACATCTGTCTTTACCTGCATTATTATCCTTTTTACATATCTGTAGATACTATATCGTAAGGTTATGTATATAACCAAGTTCTGTGAGTTATGGTGCGCTCAGCACCAGTTGCACTTCGTGCACGAGCACTGAATAAAAAATTACACCATGTACAGTACCTTTACATCCCAACATTCGTCTGGCCACACCCCCATCCGCTTACCTTCATAAGCAGGAGTGTGGTCACCTACTCGCCTCCTTCCCAAACTTTCACCATAAGGCGAGATCAAGGGCCGCAGCGGCGTCCTGGTGCTGAGCGCACCATAACTCACAGAACTTGGTTATATACATAACCTTACGTTCTGTTTCGTTATGGCTTCGCTCAGCACCAGTTGCACAACAGGAGCTGATCGGGAGCCATAGCCCGACAAATGTACCCCGCTGAGGCCCCCCACAACCATCAGACCGGGGAGGACCGAGCCCCCCGAACCTCCCTAATAGGGGATACCCCCCCTATTGGAGGCTTACGGGAGGGAGACGGATCCGACCGTGTGAAGAGGAACTCAAGCAACTCAACGCACAGGGTGAGCAGACCGTGGCTTGACCCCACGACTACACACACGCACAACCCGCATGCCACCCGGGAACGAACGGAAGGAACAACCTCGTTACTGCCCCCAAAATCACGGGGTCAAGAGCAACCCAACCACGTGGCAAGGCTGTAGCAGCGGAGCGCGAAGGAAGACCCAGACCCACCGAAGGGACTGGATCCCCTGGAAAAAGGGGGCCCGGAGAGGTCAATGACGCCAGGCATCAAGACCCCACCAGGCGGTCACTTAGTAACACCGCCCCCCACATCGCCAGCGTATTCGGATAAGGCCCCTCCAAGAGTGGGCCCTTTGCCCCCAATAGCACACCGCCTGGCACACTGACCCTGCAGAACAGGCAGTCAGCATGGCCGTAAGCACACAAAAAAGATTAACCAACGGAAGCAGGCAGCACACCGGGGAAACCAGGCAGCAGGCTGTAACCTGAGCCTGGAGCACTGCGGACGAGACAGGCGCCAAAGGAGTCAGCTGAAAACAGCCCCCCCGGCGGAAGGGGCGTATGCTGGCGTTGTTGATCACCATGACAAAGCCTCCATTAAAAAAAACCCACCCAGAGGGGTCGAGGCAGAGAAGGCTGACATGATTGGCAGACGTCATACGTGCAGGGGCACACTCAACCGGGTGACCCGGGAGTTGACTCTGCTCCAACATACCAGGGAATCAACTACCCTCTCGGTACAGACGGTGGTTGTTCCTATAACCCCTCAAGAAAAAACTCCAAAACACACCTGCGGGTATACACCGGCTATACCGCAGTACAAGTGTTTCAGTTTTCAAAAAAGGGTTATCCCAGGCCTACGGTATCAACAAAACTTTACTTCGGACCGGGGCCGGCGGCACGGGAAGCACAGGGTTACCAGAGGAGGTCCAAGACCACCCCAACAGCCCCCTCTTCGCCACGCGTGAGAGAGGAGCGAAAATAATGGAAAAACCAGCCCTAAGCACACCGCACTTGGTATTCCCAGGCGGTCTCCCAACCAAGTACTAACCAGGACCGAACCTGCTTAGCTTCCGAGATCGGACGAGATCGGGCGTGTACAGGTTGGTATGGCCGTAAGCCATTACGATAGTGCAGAGTACAACATGTACCCAACAAAGGGTCTCCATAACGCCTAACCCTGTGACACCCGGACCGACCCGGCATTTTTCCCCCCGAAAAAAGCACAAGTCCCTCAGGGTACCAGAACAGCAGATCTGCATCCCCGGCGGACAACGGGTTAACTGACCTGGACCAGCGCGACCAGACCAGTCCCGTGTCCTAACCACGCCGACATGCCCACTCCAGAAGAGGGGGTAGGTATGCGTGTCGATCTAAAACATGAAAAGAGGGCGCCACCCAGACGGTCCCATTTGGACCGTGCTCAGTGGCCCACCCCAAGGGCGTGAGACCCCTCTACCTATGTTCTGATCTATTCCGTTAACATCCCCCAGATATGAACGAGAATTCATCAAGACAACCTAGTAAACTGGCGCTCGGAAGAGACAAAACTCCATCCCAGTTGCCCTATAAAAACGCTGTTTTAACAAGCAACCAAGGCGCACTTAGCCCCTGCGTGATTCTTTAACAGAAACACACCAAGCCAGCACTATGTATGCGTCGAGACCCAAACACATCAATGGATAGTCTAGCAAGACACCAAACATTGTTCCTCCAAGTCGCCTGGGAGAACGACACGGAGCCGTCGTGCTTCATGTACCTTCCTCTTTTTATTCAAAAAAGAAAGAAACACAGACTGACATGAATCCCACGAGACGCAGCTGAGGGTAAAAATTGTTTACATTTTTACATCCCACCACCCTCGCCATAGGGAGGAGACGGAAATCCCCAGAGAGACTTCCCACGCAAGCTGTATAGATTGAAAGAATATATTGCAACATTGAGCTATGTAATATTTGGGTTTAGGGCTCTCCGAGGAGGAGGCACTGAACCAATACACACTCAATAATCGAATTGAATCGAATACACACACAATAGAGCAGAACTCCTTTTTGAAGTTCTACTCACCTTGACAATCTGAGGAGGAGGCTCTGAACTCTGAGGAGGCTCCCTCACAGGGAAGGAGAGTCCGAACTCACAGAAGGCCCGAGGAGGAGCTTCGTGAGGAGGAGCTCTGACAACTCCCTGAAACAGATCCATAACATGGACCTGAACAACCCACGGAAGTCTTACCAACAGAGACTCGCTCAGTGACGTACTCTATGGCGGGGGAATTTCCGCGGCGCACACGCCCAATCTTCCAGGGCGTGGGACCAGGAAACCCCCCCCCCCCCCCTCTTACCCTGTAACGTGCCGAACAGCAACGTGACAGGAACCTTGAAGGACAGGAGGTTTTAACCCCTGACCAATCAGAAAAGGGGAGGAAAGGATTACCAGTTCACCCCTTTACGACCCCACACCCATGATACGATGTATTGACAAATAGAGCATGACACAGTCATAGTCTGCTACATGAAGTATCTAACAGCTTCACACAGCTCATGTGCTAACCTGCTATCTGATTTTTACTAAGGAAAAAACACTGAATAGAGAGGGCCCCCTTTAAGAGCCCCGGTACCAGACTTACACATGTGCTTCTGTGGCCAAACCTAACCCAGTTGTAGATCACAAGACACACACAACCATTCATCACAACAAAAAATGGCAAAAGTACACTCTTGCTACAGAGGAACGCCGTTTTTCATAACGTCGTTGCGCCACCCAGCCGCTACGTTTCTCTATGTTTGACGCAGTCCTCACTGGCAGGGCTCCGGTGTAGGTTCGACTAACATCCTCTGTCAAAGATGACGTCGTAGTCAGAGTGTTTAAGGCATGTTATAGTCATAGAAAACGTTCAACAGTGTAGCATTAAGCTAACAGCCGTTCGACCGATAGCAACAAGCTAACGTTTACTAGCCTGGTAACACAGCGGGCTAGCGTCGCAGCTAACAGCTGACTGGCTAACACAGTAGTCCACAACTAGCACGCAAGCTAAGCAGCTATCACCTGAACTGTACACAACGACATAACAAGCCACACTTCAGACAGGCTGTCCAAGTCCCTCCCCTAAGAGGGAAAAGAAAAAGGATGTCAGAACACAGTTTTCAACTGTGATCCAGACATGCAGGGGGCCAGCACAGTTCCCATTTCGGGCTGCAGCCGACTTTGAGCATGGAACTCCCGATAAAGAAGATCCTATGCCCACATTTCCTCGTTAGGGTATACTTTCATTTGTATATGAAAGATGGGGCCTGCACGGGACAGAGAAGCATCCGCTCGAGAATCCTGGGATCACCAGGTCCTGGTCGGGGCCCACTAGATTGACCATCATGGGCGTCAGACCAAGATCCTCCGACCGCCGTTTAAGCCGAGCAGAGGACCCCAGCCTGAAGTCGGCGTTTCGTAAATTGTCAGCTAACCCCCACAGCATCAACAACAACCAGAGCTCGCAAGCAAAACAGTACGTACCCAACCTGGAAACAACCGCTTCTCACAACAGTCGGTGCTTCCCACAGTCCAGCTGTGTGACTGGAGGGCAACCCCATCCAGCCGCAGCAAGGAGGACTGTAGCTGGGGGGCATGTCAGCGGCGTGAGCTCCTAATACGCAAAAGCCGTTGAAGGTCGGAATGACCATCTTCCAGACACTCCAGTAACGAAGACAATATCGCCGTATTTTCTCGAAATAGTGAGAGAGAAAATAAAGATATGATGTCAACGTATCTTCCCGTTCTTTTGTTTTTCCAACTTTCTTCTACTAACAACCTCGTCAAGTGGGGATCTGACCGCAGGCACTTCCTTGTGGTGAAAGTGAAGAAGGAGGCGAGTAGGTGACCACACTCCTGCTTATGAAGGTAAGCGGATGGGGGTGTGGCCAGACGAATGTTGGGATGTAAAGGTACATGGTGGAATTTTTTATTCAGTGCTCGTGCACGAAGTGAAGTACAGTGCAACTGGTGCTGAGCGAAGCCATAACGAAACAGAACTACATATCCCTTATCTACTCTTACTAGTTACACTGCTGGCCAGTATGACTTACTACCATACCACCTGTATATCACTGTACACATTAATACTACAACTCTGTACATACATCTGATTAACACTATTACTCAGTAATTTATATATTTTATACCTAGTTTAATCACCTATACATTGTATATTACTATTGCACTTTACTGTTACATTTGCACTCTGGTTGGATGAATCCCAAACTTGTTTTGGTTGTACTGTACTTGTGCTGTATGATGACAATACATTTGAATAATCTAATGGTGAGAGGAGGATTGACTTGTGAATTCGTACATTGTTTGAGTGACACTAAATAGTCCCAGGCTGGAATTTGGGAGTATTTCCCTTTTTTTATAGTATGTCCTAAAAGTACTCAAATGTTCTGTGTTGTAGCATCACAGTAAGTAAGCTCATCGCTATGGTTGTCCTTCCCCCGAGCAGCTTGTCTTGTTGTAGCATCACAGTGAGTAAGCTAGTCGTTATGGTCGTCTCTCCCCTCCCCCGAGCAGCTTGTCTTGTTGTAGCATCACAGTGAGTAAGCTAGTCGTTACGGTCGTCTCTCCTCTCCCCTCCCCCGAGCAGCTTGTCTTGTTGTAGCATCACAGTAAGTAAGCTAGTCGTTACGGTCGTCTCTCCTCTCCCCTCCCCCGAGCAGCTTGTCTTGTTGTAGCATCACAGTGAGTAAGCTAGTCGTTATGGTCGTCTCTCCTCTCCCCCGAGCAGCTTGTCTTGTTGTAGCATCACAGTGAGTAAGCTAGTCGTTACGGTCGTCTCTCCCCTCCCCCGAGCAGCTTGTCTTGTTGTAGCATCACAGTAAGTAAGCTAGTCGTTATGGTCGTCTCTCCTCTCCCCCGAGCAGCTTGTCTTGTTGTAGCATCACAGTGAGTAAGCTAGTCGTTATGGTCGTCTCTCTTCTCCCCCGAGCAGCTTGTCTTGTTGTAGCATCACAGTGAGTAAGCTAGTCGTTACGGTCGTCTTTCCCCCGAGCAGCTTGTCTTGTTGTAGCATCACAGTGAGTAAGCTAGTCGTTATGGTCGTCTCTCCCCTCCCCCGAGCAGCTTGTCGTGTTGTAGCATAACAGTGAGTAAGCTAGTCGTTATGGTCGTCTCTCCTCTCCCCGAGCAGCTTGTCGTGTTGTAGCATCACAGTGAGTAAGCTAGTCGTTATGGTCGTCTCTCCCCTCCCCCGAGCAGCTTGTCTTGTTGTAGCATCACAGTAAGTAAGCTAGTCGTTATGGTCGTCTCTCCCCTCCCCCGAGCAGCTTGTCTTGTTGTAGCATCACAGTGAGTAAGCTAGTCGTTACGGTCGTCTTTCCCCCGAGCAGCTTGTCTTGTTGTAGCATCACAGTGAGTAAGCTAGTCGTTATGGTCGTCTCTCCCCTCCCCCGAGCAGCTTGTCTTGTTGTAGCATCACAGTGAGTAAGCTAGTCGTTATGGTCGTCTCTCCCCTCCCCCGAGCAGCTTGTCGTGTTGTAGCATCACAGTGAGTAAGCTAGTCGTTATGGTCGTCTCTCCCCTCCCCCGAGCAACTTGTCGTGTTGTAGCATCACAGTGAGTAAGCTAGTCGTTATGGTCGTCTCTCCCCTCCCCCGAGCAGCTTGTCGTGTTGTAGCATCACAGTGAGTAAGCTAGTCGTTATGGTCGTCTCTCCCCTCCCCCGAGCAGCTTGTCTTGTTGTAGCATCACAGTGAGTAAGCTAGTCGTTATGGTCGTCTCTCCTCTCCCCCGAGCGGCTTGTCTTGTTGTAGCATCACAGTGAGTAAGCTAGTCGTTACGGTCGTCTCTCCTCTCCCCTCCCCCGAGCAGCTTGTCTTGTTGTAGCATCACAGTAAGTAAGCTAGTCGTTATGGTCGTCTCTCCCCTCCCCCGAGCAGCTTGTCTTGTTGTAGCATCACATTGAGTAAGCTAGTCGTTATGGTCGTCTCTCCCCTCCCCAGAGCAGCTTGTCTTGTTGTAGCATCACAGTAAGTAAGCTAGTCGTTATGGTCGTCTCTCCCCTCCCCCAAGCAGCTTGTCTTGTTGTAGCATCACATTGAGTAAGCTAGTCGTTATGGTCGTCTCTCCCCTTCCCCGAGCAGCTTGTCGTGTTGTAGCATCACAGTGAGTAAGCTAGTCGTTATGGTCGTCTCTCCCCTCCCCCGAGCAGCTTGTCGTGTTGTAGCATCACAGTGAGTAAGCTAGTCGTTATGGTCGTCTCTCCCCTCCCCCGAGCAGCTTGTCGTGTTGTAGCATCACAGTGAGTAAGCTAGTCGTTATGGTCGTCTCTCCCCTCCCCCGAGCAGCTTATCTTGTTGTAGCATCACAGTAAGTAAGCTAGTCGTTATGGTCGTCTCTCCCCTCCCCCGAGCAGCTTATCTTGTTGTAGCATCACAGTAAGTAAGCTAGTCGTTACGGTCGTCTCTCCTCTCCCCTCCCCCGAGCAGCTTGTCTTGTTGTAGCATCACAGTGAGTAAGCTAGTCGTTACGGTCGTCTTTCCCCCGAGCAGCTTGTCTTGTTGTAGCATCACAGTGAGTAAGCTAGTCGTTATGGTTGTCTCTCCCCTCCCCCGAGCAGCTTGTCTTGTTGTAGCATCACAGTGAGTAAGCTAGTCGTTATGGTCGTCTCTCCCCTCCCCCGAGCAGCTTGTCGTGTTGTAGCATCACAGTGAGTAAGCTAGTCGTTATGGTCGTCTCTCCCCTCCCCAGAGCAACTTGTCGTGTTGTAGCATCACAGTGAGTAAGCTAGTCGTTATGGTCGTCTCTCCCCTCCCCCGAGCAGCTTGTCGTGTTGTAGCATCACAGTGAGTAAGCTAGTCGTTATGGTTGTCTCTCCCCTCCCCCGAGCAGCTTGTCTTGTTGTAGCATCACAGTGAGTAAGCTAGTCGTTATGGTCGTCTCTCCCCTCCCCCGAGCGGCTTGTCTTGTTGTAGCATCACAGTGAGTAAGCTAGTCGTTACGGTCGTCTCTCCTCTCCCCTCCCCCGAGCAGCTTGTCTTGTTGTAGCATCACAGTAAGTAAGCTAGTCGTTATGGTCGTCTCTCCCCTCCCCCGAGCAGCTTGTCTTGTTGTAGCATCACATTGAGTAAGCTAGTCGTTATGGTCGTCTCTCCCCTCCCCCGAGCAGCTTGTCTTGTTGTAGCATCACAGTAAGTAAGCTAGTCGTTATGGTCGTCTCTCCCCTCCCCCAAGCAGCTTGTCTTGTTGTAGCATCACATTGAGTAAGCTAGTCGTTATGGTCGTCTCTCCCCTTCCCCGAGCAGCTTGTCGTGTTGTAGCATCACAGTGAGTAAGCTAGTCGTTATGGTCGTCTCTCCCCTCCCCCGAGCAGCTTGTCGTGTTGTAGCATCACAGTGAGTAAGCTAGTCGTTATGGTCGTCTCTCCCCTCCCCCGAGCAGCTTGTCGTGTTGTAGCATCACAGTGAGTAAGCTAGTCGTTATGGTCGTCTCTCCCCTCCCCCGAGCAGCTTATCTTGTTGTAGCATCACAGTAAGTAAGCTAGTCGTTATGGTCGTCTCTCCCCTCCCCCGAGCAGCTTATCTTGTTGTAGCATCACAGTAAGTAAGCTAGTCGTTATGGTCGTCTCTCCCCTCCCCCGAGCAGCTTGTCGTGTTGTAGCATCACAGTGAGTAAGCTAGTCGTTACGGTCGCCTCTCCCCGAGCAGCTTGTCGTGTTGTAGCATCACAGTGAGTAAGCTAGTTATTGCGGTCGTCTCTCCCCCGAGCAGCTTGTCTTGTTGTAGCATCACAGTGAGTAAGCTCGTAGTTACGGTCGTCTCTCCCCTCCCCCGAGCAGCTTGTCTTGGGGCTGGTCGTCTACCTCGTCCCGGTCACTCCCGCGCCGCTGAGAGCAGCCTTCATGCCCCTGCACATCTACAGCGGCCTCTTCATCTTCAGCAGCGTCATAGCCACCGCTCTGATGGGCATCACAGAGAAACTCATTTTTGGCTTGTAAGTATCAACATCAGGGGCGTCGTTTTGGTATGGCAAGGTATGGCACTCGCCATACCTTGGCAAATAAAAATAAAAATAAATTTCATTTTTCTTTTTCTTTTTTTTTAATGTTGATTTAGAATTTGAATGTCAACATTATGAACGAAGCTTCGAACTATTCGGTACAGCCCTAGCATGTTTTGATATTGTCAATTATCTCACTTTTACTAGGTGACTTTTACTGTGACTAACTGAAAATATGCCAAAAAAAAGGAAAATCGACATACAGACGTTTTTTAATCAAAGGGCAGCAGAGACAAGTGATACAGGGACACAGGTAAGGTCTTACAATGGCTTAGTGATTATAACAGTGCAGTTCAGCATTCAGTAACCCATACTTTTTGTGAATGTGTTTTTGATACTACATTCTGTTGAACACACACTTCAAAACCGTACCTAAGGAAAATTGGCTCAATTGCAAGAAAAATAATAGACAGTTATGATATTACATCCTGCATAATTTGTATGCAAAATATTGTGGTTCCCTGCTTTAGTCTGTTGACACATTTATATACTAAAAATGCTTGTGTAGTCCTAAATGTCATATAAGTGAATAGTATAGAAACAACTCACCAAAAGTGACTATTGCACAATTGATTTGACAAAAAAAGTCCCCCCTCCCTCCTCGCCATACCTTGGCTTTTACTGAAATGACGCCACTGATCAACATAATTATATAGACACTTATCTTGCACCTTTTTCTCATATTTTTATATTCAGATCAAATTTTATTGCCTATATTTATGTCTTTCTACTATTACCCTGTCCATACCTGTACCTCCCCTCCCCCATGCTGCTATGACCCCAGAATCTTCCCAAGGGGATCAATAAAGGAATATCCTATCTTATTAAAGGACCTGGGCCCTCATTTATCAACGTGGCGTACGCACAGATATGTGCGTAACCCGTGCGTATGATCATTTCTAAGCAAAGTGTGGGATTTATCAATTTGAACTTGTGCTTGACTTTGTGCGTATATTTAAGCACAGGTCGGACCATGCGTAGCTGGCGCCCATTGGTAGAATATATTATTACAACAAGGAAATAAGCTTCTGTGCATTAGTTTCAACACTGGCATGTTCTGTATGAACCGTAATTCATTATAGTTCATTGTAAAATAGCAACAGTAGTGTAATTATGGTCAAAACCCTATAAATAGCATTTGGAATAATAGGTATTTTCTCTCAGAATGAATGCAGCATGGTTTACTGGCTGGTTATTATGCATGTATGTAAAAACTCCATTTGACATTTAACCAGCCTTTTGATCAGTTTATTCTAAAAAAGGTATTAGAATAATAGAGTATTTGTTAACCCTTTGTAGTGTGGTAGTGAAAGGTTAACCTTCTGTAGTGTGGTAGTGAAAGGGTTAACCCTTTGTAGTGTGCTAGTGAAAGGTTAACCCTTTGTAGTGTGCTAGTGAAAGGTTAACCCTTTGTAGTGTGCTAGTGAAAGGTTAACCTGTAGTGTGGTAGTGAAAGGTTAACAGTCTGTAGTGTGAAATGGTTAAATTGGTTACATGCCCTGCTTCTAAAATACCCTCTATAGGGATGTGTAGTCTGACGTCACTCTGGACAGCCCGCGAGGTCCACCCGTATAGGGATTTATCATTGGGGAAATGGATTATCGGCTATTGTAACAATTCTGCCGCATGGGAATTGAAAAGCTTTCCATTTTTGCACAAAATGAGTTCCCTTCTATCACTAACATTATTGTTTAAGCATTTTTGGTTGAAATAAAATTTGACGATTTTTCTTTATGATTAATTGCGAATATTTTCATGTTGAGCTATAGATTGTGGATGAATACGCACAGAAAGGTACACTGTGCAAATGTTAATGCTTTATTTGTTTTAAACGAGACGATTTAGAAACGGGCAATGTGGGGAAATACATTGCGTTGGACAGAGGGTGGAACACGGAAAAACGGCAATGACGTAACCACTACACCTCCCTATTCTAGACGCCATGCACATAATGACACATTGTAGCCTAATATTGCAATAACAATTATGCATTTATTTGTATCCATTCACTAAAAGGAAAGATCCCAAGTACAAGGACTCTCCCCCCGAGGCCACCTTCGTCAACGTCCTGGGAGTGCTCATCGTGGTCTTCGGAGCCCTCGTCCTCTGGATCGCCACGCGGTCGTCCTGGAAACGCCCCAGCGAGCGGGTCCTGACCCACCTGCTGCCCAGCGGGGCAGGGGGAGACGGCCCCAAAGTAGGCACCGGCCTGTCTGAGCAGCCCAACAGGGCCACCGCGGACCCAGAGGCCAGCGGGGAGGCCAGGAGGAGGAGTGGTAAACTGGACGATGCAGGTCAAGTCAACTGATGCACTGGTGTTCACCTGTGTGCCTGCTGATTCTGTCTTTAAGGGGTACGTTCAGGACCTTTGACCCCTAAGTCTACATAACAATGCTGTTGTCGATAAGTGGAGTTCTGCTCCAGTCCCCTAGTTGAGTTCTGCTCCAGTCCCCTTGTTGAGTTCTGCTCCAGTCCCCTAGTTGTTGAGTTCTGCTCCAGTCCCCTAGTTGTTGAGTTCTGCTCCAGTCCCCTAGTTGTTGAGTTCTGCTCCAGTCCCCTTGTTGAGTTCTGCTCCAGTCCCCTAGTTGTTGAGTTCTGCTCCAGTCCCCTAGTTGTTGAGTTCTGCTCCAGTCCCCTAGTTGTTGAGTTCTGCTCCAGTCCCCTAATTCTGCTCCAGTCCCCTAGTTGAGTTCTGCTCCAGTCCCCTAGTTGTTGAGTTCTGCTACAGTCCCCTAGTTGTTGAGTTCTGCTCCAGTCTCCTAGTTGTTGAGTTCTGCTCCAGTCTCCTAGTTGAGTTCTGCTCCAGTCTCCTAGTTGTTGAGTTCTGCTCCAGTCCCCTAGTTGTTGAGTTCTGCTCCAGTCCCCTAGTTGAGTTCTGCTCCAGTCCCCTAGTTGAGTTCTGCTCCAGTCTCCTAGTTGAGTTCTGCTCCAGTCCCTTAGTTCTGCTCCAGTCTCCGAGTTCTGCTCCAGTCTCCTAGTTGAGCCAGAAAACGAATGTAAGGTAAGAGGGCCATGCTTCTGTACAAGCCCTTAACAGTCTGTACTTCCCTTAACAGTCTGTACAAGCCCTTAACAGTCTGTACTTCCCTTAACAGTCTGTACAGGCCCTTAACAGTCTGTACAAGTGTCACTCAATGAAAATGTGTTCTTTTATACTTCATGTTCTTAACAGAAAATGAGCCACAAGGCCAATGAGTTTCAGGTTGAATACATAATGAATTGTATGATTTCTCTTTTAGTGAACATTGAAAACGGATCCCAATGCCACACCACACAGCGGTTGAATAAACGCTGAAACCTACTCGCAGTGCGGCCAAAGCGAAGCAGTCCAGTATGTTTAAAGCTGCGTTTACAACGGCCCCATTAACTTTACATCGGTCTTGTGGCTAACTAAGGAGGAGCTGAGTATTGTGCTGAGAAAACAACCATCAGTCCAAAATACTGAACTTACCCTTTAATATGTGCCTTTAATATGTTCCTACTGTATATCCAGCCTACACTGGTCAGAGAAAAAGTCAAGGCCTGGAATTCCTTGAAAACAGCCAATTTTTTAACAAGGCGCTTAAAAAGTCTTTGAAATTCAAATCAACCATTCACATTTACAGTTTTGTTCATCCATGATCTGAATCAAGAATTTTTTATTTATTTTATTTAAAGTAACTAATTGTCGGAAATTGGTTTTAAGCCACCATCGGCACTAATGTTAACGTTAATATCGCCTAATCTATGTTTTAAATGATGGCTATGTGTCTAATCTGCCCGTCGCTTATCAAAGAATCATTTTCCAGTCAGTGCTGTCAAGGCAGATTGGTTTTTTATCGCTTCATTTCCGTTTGAGAGCATTTTGAAAAGCACCCGTTTTGAGGTAAAAAACAGCCCATTCTGGGCCATTCTGTGATAATCGTCTTTTACTGGAATATTCCAGAACGTTGATATTTGTCTGCCTATTTATGAATCGTTTTCAAATAAACGCTAGATGATCAATATTATACGTACATGCACGCACATTCGAGGCGCGCGCTGATAATAGCCGTTTTCATTTCCTCATGGATTTTACAGTGAAACCGCTGGAGCACATATCAGAAAAAAGCGTATATCTTCATCAAAACGAGTCTGATTATCCTAACACTGATAACATAGATTCCTTACCTGACATCAGATGGTATCCAACTGGTATATTCCAATTCCTGATCACCATTTGAAAAAATCGATAAGTTTATAGATCTAACGTGTATACAGTAGATCTCATGCTTGCCGCGGCTCAGAGTCTCCAGAATGAACTCTGGTAACCCCGGCTGCATCAGTCGACTGGAAAATGTGGACTGGAATAATCTTTTTCCCCCATCCATTGAGTCCATTCCAAAATCCCTGATGTCATCTGGGAGACGATAGGGGGCGCTTTTTTCACATCTGATCGCCGGCGGCCTTTGGGTAGGCTAGGGTAGGCTCGCGTGATGCAATATGATTTCAGATCGCTAAAAAGAAAAAGAAAAAAAATTCGAGAAATCTCGTGAGTGGCTTTCAACGTAACTATTGTAAATCCGAGAAAAGCCGTGAGTGGCAGTCAAAGTGTTAATGCCCTTTAAATATGAAAAATAGTGCTTGGAAAAGTACTTGAAAGTCCTTGAATTTCATTTTGCAATGTCTGTGGGAACCCTGACATATGGTCCAACATAATGTTCCTATATCCAACCTACACTGGTCAGAGAACATAATACCTTTATACAACAGGTAGGTCCGATCACGCATTGTGATTGGTCGAGAGCGTTCTAAACCGTGAGTATATTCATGATACATAAGATAAAGCGGGGCTCGCAACTCATTAGTAGTTCCAAGGTGTTTATTTGACAAAAAGGCAGATGCAACGTTTCGACCCTTCCGGTCTTCTTCAAGCATGAAGACAACACAACACTGACATCTTTTTATACAGGAAGTGAACTAAATTGAATATCAGCCCCACCTGGTGATCAAATAAACACCTTGGAACTACTAATGAGTTGCGAGCCCCGCTTTATCTTATGTATTACTGTTTTTACAGTTTGGCTCAGCACCAACAAACAGAGAGGATGTGCGTTATTTATTTTTTCTGTATATTCATGATACACTCACGGTTAAATCACCATGAATATACCACTGCGCTGGCTTTAGAATGTTGTCGAAAGTTTCAACTGCCATTCATCAAACGGAAACTGTGTCAACATGACCTACTCCGCGGACAACTTTACGTTTGATTTAACGTACCCATTAACCATAAACGAGTGGATAGATAAAGAGGGCCGCCCTACATCTACCGGTATTCATAAAAACAGCCCAACGAAAGACGAGCTGGACGCACTGGAGAAAAGCCGTAATGAAATCAACACCACCAAGTCGAAGGCCTGTCGTCCAACTCCCAAACTGTCCAAGGTGCTGATCCCCCAAGGCACTGATGACTTTCTCAGACTTTCGCTTGCCTAATATGTCATTCGTTTGCGTTGCCAAGCTTGTTGATAGCCTACTCCATTTGAAATTCCATAGCAACAAGACATCTTTAGGAAAAATAATTCTACGCCAAGTTCACTGAAATCGATATAAAATACCCTAGAATTGTCTGTATTCATCCTATATTTTTCCTGACGGTGCAACTTGCTATATAAAAAATAATACACGAGAACCAGTGGAATATCATGAATATTGCCACTCTGTGATGCCTACGCCAGCGGTTCTCAACAGGGGTTCCGCAGCACACAGGGGTGCCAGGGGTGCCGCGAGATGCCTGGGAATGTTTCTTTAAAAATATAGAATGACAACAGTCTTATTTTGAAAATCCTGTAGCGGGTCTCATTTCTGCCCAAGCGCAGCTCCAGCTATAATAACTAGGCTCCGACAGCTAGCAACGTTCAGTTCATTATGATAATTTTGAAAATCCGTGGTGTCGTGACTCATATCCGCTCTACAGCACACAGCCAATAGGATGCATCTCCACACAGCAGTAGCGTCTCAGCACTGCAGCAGTAGCGTCTGGAACAGTGAACACGCACATTGCAACAGAGCAAGGATAGTGTTTTCGCGACCCAAAACAAATCCCTGCTGTTTTATTCCGCAACGGGTCAAATGCATACAACATGCTTTGCAATCCTTGCCATTCCTTTATGACCACGTCGTGTTTAAGACCGGAATTAACGTCCCGTTAGCATAAGCTAACAACAAGCTAAAGCCCTGTTCAGAGCGACAGAGAACAGCAGAGTGGGGACTGGGAAGGAGGACTGGGAAGGAGGGGGGGGGGGCATTCTCCCTCTGTGTGTGTGCGTTTGAAAAGATATGATAAAGTCAGACGAGTATATTATATTGATAGTAAATGTACTGAGGGTGGACAGACAGATGATGTTGATATTTAAACATAAAAAATACAATACATAATAAATGTATGCATGATCATCATGCAACATAAAACAATTGCAGGAACGGTTTGGGAGAGGAAGGGGTTGTGTGTTCCAAAAAATTTACTTAAAGTTTAAAGCTCAATATATCAAAACGTGGCACTTTATAGTGAACAGGAGGTCTATTTGTATTAAAAACAATAAATAGTTTTTAATTTAAATGTCTGGAAGAGCTAAAAATGTTTTGTAATGTTTGTAATGTAATTCCTTACACGTAACGTGTCTGGCTGTGTGACGTCAACTTGTCAGCATGAAAATGACAGCCAAACATGGCACTTCAACTAAATAACACAAATACAATAGGCACATTTGTGACTGGTACAAATATAACACATTTTATACTTGTGCTACAAGATTTTGGCCTGTGCTACAAAACTATCAACCTCTGTAGCACCAGTTCTATGTGCAAAAAAAGTTAACGTACAGCCCTGCAACTATTTAACTAAACAAATAGTCTATCTAGTGCTTCATGTGTATACAATAATTGCCTAATCTAATAACATGAACTAAAAAAGAAATCGATCACACGTTTCGTAAAGTTATTATAGAAACTTCACCAACTTAACGTCCGTGGCAGGCGTCATTACTTTTACCAACAGATTTTCCAACGCATTTCCAGAGCAGTCCTATGTCCGTTATCAAGGAAATGCAAAGCGGCTATCGCAATCGTCGTTGTGATAATAATCACTAAATGCATTCAGTGCTGGATCTAATCAAATGGATTTATCGAGACACGTTATGGAAAGTTCAAGACCGGACCACACAGCTTCTGAAAAGTGCTAATTACACGCTTCCGACGGCGATGGTCTACTCGCAGAACAGCCGCTGTGTTATGATTATTATGATACAAAATGTAAATGAATGAATGAATGAATGAATGAATGAAAACGATAGGTTATGACTATAACTAAGTTCTGTTAATTAGGGGTGACGCTTGGCATCACTCATGCACTCCCTCGCGTACGTGCACGCGCACTGAATAAATTCCACAAATGTACCTTTAATACCAGTATTAGTCTGACCACACCCCTCATCAGCTTACCTTCATAAGCAGGTGTGTGGTCACCTGCTCTCCTCCTTCCCAAGCTTTCACCACAAGGTGAGGTCAAGGGCTGCAGCGGCGTCGGATGCCAAGCGTCACCCCTAATTAACAGAACTTGGTTATAGTCATAACCTATCGTTCTGTTTCATTAGGGGATCCGCTTGGCATCACTCATGCACATAGGGAGGCCAAGCGGAGCCACTGGCCGACAAATACACCCAGCTGAAGGCCCCCCACAACCAACAGAACAGGGAGGGCCGAGCCCCCCCGACCCCCCCTAATGGAGGGCACCCCCCCTATTAGAGGTTTCCCGGGAGGGCGACGGACCCGACCGTGCGAAGAGGCACTCAAGCAACTCAACGCACAGGGTGAGCAGACCGTGGCTTGACCCCACGACTACACACACGCACAACCCGCATGCCACCCGGGAACGAACGGAGGGAACAACCTCGTTACTGCCCCCAGAATCACGGGGTCAAGGGCAAACCCAACCCCGTGGCAAGGCCGTAGCAGCGGAGCGTGAAGGAAGACCCAGACCCACCAAAGGGACTGGACCCCCTGGAACGGGGGCCCGGAGAAGTCCATGATGCCAGCATCAAGACCCCACCAGGTGGGCACTTAGTGACCCCGCCCCCCACATCGCCAGCATATTCGGACAAAGGCCCCTCAGCCGAGCGGGCCCTGTCCTCCCCAACAGTACACCGCCTGGCACACTGACCCTGCAACAGGCAGTCAGCATGGCCGTAAGCACACAAAAAAGGTTAACCAACGGAAGCAGGCAGCGCACCGGGGAAAACCAGGCAACAGGCTGTTAACCCTAGCCTGGAGACTGCGGACGAGACAGGCGCCAGAAAGGACAGCTGAACACAGCCGCCCCGGCGGAAGGGGCGTATGCTGGCGTTGTTGCATGACCAAGCCTCCATTTAAAAACCCCCACCCAGAGGGGTCGAGGCAGAGAAGGCTGACACAATTGGCAGACGTCATGAACGTGCAGGGGCACCCTCAACCGGTCAACCCGGGAGTTGACACTGCAGCAACACACCAGAGAACCAACCACCCAGGTGTTACCCTATGCGGTGGTTGGTCCCATAACCCCTCAGGAAAAAACTCCAAAACACACCTGCGGCACTGCCGCAGCCCGTGTTCCAGTTTCCAACAGGGTTATCCCGGGCCTACGGGTCAACGAAAACATTACTTCGGACCGGGCCCGGTGATACGGGGAGCACAGGGTCCCCCGAGGAGGTCAAGACCACCCCAACAGGCCCCTCTTCGCCATGCATAAGAGAAGAGCGTAAGAATGGAAAACCAGCCCCAGCACCCCGTACTTGGTATTCCCAGGAGGTCACCCAACCAAGTACTAACCAAGACCGGCCGAGATCCGACGAGATCGGGCGCGTACAGGTTGGCACGGCCGTAAGCCATTACGACAGTGTAGAATACAATGTACCCAACAAGGGTTCCATAGCGCTCAACCCTGTGACACCCGGACCGACCTAGCATTTTTCCCCCTGAAAAAAGCCCAAGTCCCTCAGGGTACCAGAACAGCAGATCTGCATCCCCGGCGGACAACGGGTTTAACTGATCCGGACCAGCGCGACCAGAACCAGTCCCGTGCCCTAACCACGCCGACATGCCAACTCCAGGAGAAGGGGCAGATATGCGTGTTGATCTTAAACATAAAAAGAAGGCGCCACTCAGACGTTTCGGTGCGAACTGCGCCCGGCGGCCCACCCCCAGGGCGTGAGACCCTTCCACATATGTTCAGATCCATTCCGTTATCATCCCCTGATATGAACGAGAACCCGTCGACAACCACACAGGGCGTCGGAAGAGGAAAAACCCCCATCCCAATTGCTTTATAAAAACGCTGTTTTAACCCCAAGCAACCAAGGCGCGCCAGTCAGTTACCTAATGTCCAACAGAACATCCTGAGCTAGCACTATGTGTGCGTTGGGCATATCCACATCAATAATAGGCTATTTAGACCATCTTATTGAATCCCCAAGACGCCCAGGGGAACGACAAGAGGGCGGGATGCAACCAACTCCATGAATGAATGAATGAAAACTTTAACCAACAGATTGCAGAAAGGGTACAACACAGTACGGCTCAATACACACAATCGGTAAGGGGAGGCAGACCTGAGAAAGACGTTAGTCTTGTTTCCATCAGGGGCCCCCATTTCCAATTCATATAGACACATCCAACTCTTTATAATAATAAAGAAGAAGCATCACCCGTATGAACCCAACTGCACAGCTGGGAGTAAAAAACCCGTTTTCACATGATTTTACATCCAGTCACTCTTTTTAATCAGAGAGTAAAGACTAGACCCTCCCAGAAACCTTCCCACACGAGTTGTAGTCATGAGAAAGACATGCCAACTGTGAGTCACGTGACCAACTGACTCAAGTTACACATAAATCGAGCGCAGCAGACCCGTGAGCCCTACGCTCTAACTCGACACCTTAAGACTCTGTAACTCATGGAAGGCGTCGCCATAGCAACACCGCTACGACGGGGGGAAACCCTGCACACGGCTCCTGTTTGTAATAGGAGTCGGCAGGAACCCTCCCCCCCTTCCCCCCTGCAAAGACGTCCTAACGGCTCGGCCCTGACTGGCTCAGCAGAAGAGATAAAATCTCCTAAACCAATCAAGTGGGAAGGAGGGGTTTATTCGACACCCCCTCACAAAAAACCCTTCTTTCCCTACACACAAAAAACAACTGTAGCCATTTTGAAAACCTCCGGTAGAATGCTAATGTATAGCGTAAGCTAATACAATGCCCGCTACCCACAAAATGTGAACAGGATTTACAACAAAAACAAGTCGTATGTGTGTGAATCCTACACCCGTTGACTATGTCGTACATAGCAAAAACGCTGACCGAGAGTAACGGCTAGGCCGTGGAACGTGTGTGTACGAGTATTACTGCAACTAACACAACAGCATTGTGAGACACATATACTTAGTTTAAGCAACGGAATAACACCAGTTTCTACCTGCATGTGGAGCGTCAGGCTAATAGAACCCCCTATGACTGAGTGTATGTTGCAGACCTTGCTTAATCTCGTAACACAACACGACTCATCTCACAACGTAAAAGTGCAGATTCATATTTACACAACCCCACCATATGATTTGTTGAAGAAACACACAGTTTGTTTGGCCAAAAAACATAGTCCCCCTTATGTCGGAACTTTTTATTATCATAAGTTTTAAGGCACAAAAACACAATCATAGAGGGGCCGGGTAGGGTGTAAAGGAGAGGGGACACAGAGGGGAAAAGTCACTCTCAGCGGCGTCTGCCACCTCGCGCCGCTCGAGTCTTGCCACCCCGAGGAGCCCCGGAGGGACGGTAGGTTACTGTCTGCTGGTCTCGACGTTCCCTACCGTCTCCTCCGGTCGTGGATGGGCCGGCGGCAGCAGAAACGCTGTCTCTTCTCCTGGCCCTCTTGGAAGGGCCAGCAGAGGCGGTAGAGGCAGTGGTAGGGACGACGGAGACAGCTCGACGTCGTGGAAGCCTTCTGACTCCACCGGCAAGGACGGGAGGCGGAAAATGGGGTTGAAGGATGGATCTCTCCTCTGCCATCTCTCTGCATGTTGAGGTCATCAACCGCAGGGCCTTCCCGAACAGACCAGCGTCGGAGAGGGCGGCCGTCAGAAGAGGGGCTCTCTTCCGTTCCGGCACACGGGCCTGCTCCAGCCAAAGATGACGCTGGCCCAGGGTGGCCAGGGCGCGCACTTTCCCCATGGCTATGGCCAGCACCTGGGTAAGGTGCAGGACAGCTCCTGACGCCTGGGTGATCTGATCGCATTTTACCTCGGTCAGATCCGTGCCGCCCGTCATAATCCCCGATACAAATCTAGCTAGGTGGGCGATGTTAGACGCCGCAGCCAGTGATTGTGTACCAGCGATGAATGACTGGTCACCCCAATATGCCAATCGCCTAGCCGATCTACCCTGGAGGACCGGCTTGCATAAGGGTTCCCACACCATATCCGGACAGAGGAGAGCGGCCATCGGACTATCAAGCCGAGGCACGCCCTCCCTCATACCTTTGACTAACCCCGACACCCGCGTAACTGGTACGTAGGTGGGGGTAAGTCCCATGATGTGAGACACCGCCTGACCCTGACGAACATAGGTCCCCATCGAGGGGAAAAATGGGTAGACAACGTCCACCCCTCTCACTGGGCGACGCTGCCAGAGATGACCTATGAGATCATCAGGGACAGGAGCAGGCAATGGCAGCGGCACGCCGTTTGCGGCGGCGGCTACCGCCATGAGCTCGGGAAACAAAGCCTGCAGTTCCCCCTGCGGACCTTCCTCCACCGAACCCGCATCCCTCACATGCAGCAGGCTGCAACTGGTCAAGGAGCCACAGTCTGATGTGGCCGATAGTAGGGCATCCTGCTGATGAGGCCAAGGTGGTTCCTCGACATCTTCGAACAAGGTGTCCCACGGAGCCATTTCTCCCCCCTCCGGTGTTTCCTGGATAGGAGGGATACTCTCCTCCACGGGACCATCAAACAAGAATCCGTCCGACTCTTCCATGAAGTCCTCAGTTTCCATCGGAAATCCAGAGCCGGACGCATCCTCGCTGGTCTCCAGCAGTTCCCCAAAACCAGGCCGTTCGCGCCTGCATGCTACCATCTTGCGACGTGAACGGGCAGACGCGAAAAGTTTGCGTCGCAAATCCTCCGGCTCCAAGACAACCCCCCGTTCACCAACGGACGATTCCCTGGAACCAGAGGAACCAGAGTCGAGATCAGGCCACCGCCGGAGCGACGGCACCGACTCCTCGGCTCTTCGGAGAGGCAAACTATCCATCGGCTGTCTCCTGGGCTGGGTCGGCAACCACGAAAGTGGCAACAGCCCAGCACCAGAACGCACGACGGAGGCGGGAATGGAGAACCGCTGGTGAAGAGTAGGTCTAGCGGGTCTACTCTCCGAAGAATACATTATGACCCAAACTTTTTCTTTACAACAGATATGAGAGAAGAAAAAATTAAGCACAATGTAGACTCATCACAACTCTTTTCAACTAACAACACGTCAAGTGGGGTACTACCGAGGCACTTCCTTGTGGTGAAAGCGAGAAGGAGGAGAGCAGGTGACCACACACCTGCTTATGAAGGTAAGCTGATGAGGGGTGTGGTCAGACTAATACTGGTATTAAAGGTACATTTGTGGAATTTATTCAGTGCGCGTGCACGTACGCGAGGGAGTGCATGAGTGATGCCAAGCGGATCCCCTAATGAAACAGAACTGTATTTAACAGATAAACAGTAAAAGGCACTCTGCAGGGATGTGATGTCATAATCAATTGTCACCTCACTAGAATAATATTTCCAACGTGAACCGCAAAGCTGAATTTTCACAAACAATGGACAAGTTTTTAACTCGTCCATCGAAACAGGTTACAGTTACCAATACCAATTCAGTACCTTCCAGTACCAATTCGACCGCTGAGATTGCCCCAGTCAAACAGTGCAGCTGCAATGTTGTGTTCTCATGCTAAACCAGACTGTTATCATGTTGTGTTCTCATGCTAAACCAGACTGTTATCATGTTGTGTTCTCATGCTAAACCAGACTGTTATCATGTTGTGTTCTCATGCTAAACCAGACTGTTATCATGTTGTGTTCTCATGCTAAACCAGACTGTTATCATGTTGTGTTCTCATGCTAAACCAGACTGTTATCATGTTGTGTTCTCATGCGAAAACCAGCACTGTTATCATGTTGTGTTCTCATGCTAAACCAGACTGTTATCATGTTGTGTTCTCATGCTAAACCAGACTGATATCATGTTGTGTGATCCTTTTCTGTATTTAAAAATAAAAACATGATTTTCTGTTTGAGAAATGATCACACTATTGCTATATTTATTTATACATTTAGACCTGAAACGCCTGCTAATAATGCATTATATAGCCTGCATATACACACAAATGTGTTTCCCGGTTTCAATGGGTTAAATAAACGTTATTTTGAAAGCAAGCACTTTTGTCATCATTGTAGCAAAAAAGACAGGACCAGAAAAGTCTTTATCGTATGTAGGGGTGCCCTGGAATATTTTATTGGACACGGGTGCCTTGGCAGCAGAAAGGTTGATAACCCCTGGCCTACGCCACTCGAGCTTCGCTCTCGTGGCTGCGGGCGCATCACAGCCGTGGCAATATTCATGATATTCCACTGGTTCTTGTGTATTATTGCTTAAATATCCAGCCTACACTGGTCAGAGAATATTCCAAATAAGTAACATATTCTGTTAACCTGTCAAAACGTTTGTCTCTCAGCACCTTAAATTGTTTATTGTTCGGCATTTTGATAAACCTTTTACTGTCAAATTGTTTACTCAAGCATTAAAGCTGCAATGACTATTTTCTGATGGTATTTTTCACATTTTCAAAGGCAGTGGTGGAAGGTAACAACGGCAGTGGTTACCTTTGCACTAATGTTTTTTTGTACCAAAGTGCAATTTTCAGGTACTCGTACTTTACTTGATTACTTTCATTTAAGGGAACGTTGTACTTTTACTCCACTACATTTTAAAGGGAATATTGTACTTTTTACTCCACTACATTTATCTGAACCCATTTGAAGAAAATGATTTTGCATAGAAAACATGGTAAAGATTTATGAAGATTATGTACTTTCAAATTTGAAGCCTGCCAACTCAAAATCAGAGCACTACATACCACTTTAATATAACATTCTAATCAGCAGCATAACTGGACCACATACCACTTTAACATAAACTTTAATCAGAGCAGAATAACTCTGCTCTCAACCTCAGCAGTGCAGAGGTTGAGTGATTGTGGTATAGAATAGTAGGTAGCAGTATGTATAGTAGCATAGTAGATAGTAGTTTAGACATAGTAACAAATAATACATACTACATAATAGTAGAAGACTGTAAAAAGCTTTTTTTTTTTTAACTAATTTGAACTCATTCAGATATAGATTGAAGAAGTGTGTTTTTAGTCGACGGTTTCAGTTGTCCTGACTGTTGGGTTTGTTCCCCCACCGTGGAGCCAGGACAGAGAATAGCCTGCTTTGTTTCAATGACCCCCCAGGGACCTGAATAGGAGTAGGTGTTATGGTTTGTAACCGACCCCAATCGCACAACACAAGACAGGTATGAGAGTAAGCCAAGAACTGGGCATTTATTGAATAACAAAGAAAAACGGCACTGTCCCTTTAAGGGAGAACACAAAATACTGGATAACAAGAATGGGAAAGGGCACAGAGCCTTTAAGAGGCCAGCTGGCTAAGGGGAAGGCTAAGGGAAGGCTAAGGGAAAACAGGGCCGGGGCAAGGGACAAGGCAGGAAAAGGGAGGACTAGGAGGACTAGGGAGGGGAGACAGGGACAAAGGCCCGCGGAGGCGGGCTCGGGAGAGGGAGGACTGGAAGGACTAGACAGGGAGGATTAGGAGGACTAGAGAAAAACATGGTAAGGCCTTGGAACAGGGCGAGGGCTGGAGCTGCATACTGGGACAGAGAAAACAGGGTAAGGCCTTGGAACAGGGCGAGGGCTGGAGCTGCATACTGGGACAGAGAAAACAGACAACGCCTGGGATACAAGCATTAATGAAATGTTGCTGCTCTGCAGCTTCTCCCGGGATGGTTAGTCTGGGGAAGCAGACGGTGACGTCAGAGCCGCTCGGCAGACTTCTCTCGGCAGAATCTCCGAGGTGGTAAACGGAACCGAGAGGGAGAGAGGGAGAGGGTTAACTCAGAGTACAGTAGGGAACAGAGCAGGTGAACAGGAGAAGTGACTTGTCCCAAAAACAGAGTAATCCAGGTGACAGAATCTTCGGTGTAAATACACACTGTGAGTAAACGTCCCAAACACAAATCCACGTGATAGAATCTTCGGTGTGTATACACACAGTGAGCGAAGTCCCAAATACAAATCCAAGTGATAATATCTTCGGTGTGTATACACACAGTGAGCGATGTTAAGGCCAAATATTATCCCAATGAGCAATCCAAAAAGCTGAACGCTGGGTGAGTGACAGTCTGACAAAAAGCAGGATATCTTCAGTGTCATTAAACACACGAAAAACGAATAGGATCAAAGACAGTCATAAAAACTCACCCAGGCGCTGTGCGTAACGAGAGTAGGATAAACAGGGCGAGCGCGTCGCCACGGGGAACGGGGTGTCCAAGCGGAGGTCTGAGTGGTGCGCGACTGCTTGGAGTACGCGCCGGTAAGGAGGGCGCATCTGGCGCGGAGGTCTGAGTGGTGCGCAACTGCTTGGAGTACGCGCCAGTACGGAGGGCGCATCTGGCGCGGAGGTCTGAGTGGTGCGCGACTGCTTGGAGTTCGCGCCGGTACGGAGGACGCATCTGGAGTGCGTCTGAATGCGCGTCAGGAGTGAAGAGCGCGTCTGCGCGGAAGAGCGCGCCGGCTCGGAGAGACGCATCCTCCCGTAGAGTATTAGGAAGCGATGCGCGTCTGGAGTGAAGAGCGCGTCTGCTGCGCGGAGGTCTGGATGCGCGTCTGCGCGGAAGAGCGCGCCTGGCCCGGAGAGACGCATCCTCCGGTAGAGTATTAGGAAGCGATGCGCGTCTGGAGTGAGGAGCGCGTCTGCTGCGCGGAGGTCTGGATGCGCGTCTGGGCGTCTGCTGCGCGGAGGTCTGAATGCGCGTCTGGGCGTCTGCTGCGCGGAGGTCTGGATGCGCGTCTGGACGTCTGCTGCGCGGAGGTCTGAAGTGGAACACTGGAATACCTCCCGTGGAAGTCTTAGAGAGCGCAGTCCAGTGTCTCCTTTCAGGCAAACGGAGACAGGAGGCGAAGGCTAGAGTGCATCTCACGCCGGAGATGAAAGCAGCATAAACAGACAGAGAACCTCCCGAAGGAGTCTTGGTGATAGGGATATGATACGGAATGATACGGGACGACCCGACAAGGGACAGAGGGGAAGAGCGAGGTACTTAAAGCCCACAGGGGAACTAATTAGAATAAACATCAGGTGCGTGAAGGTAATTGATACTTGAACTAAAAGTGTGTGTTCGGCACCAGACCAATCAAACACATGACAGGTAGTCCAAGGGTGTGGCTGCTGAGAGCAAACGAACGCGAGGGTGGGGGCTAGTGAGGTGAGGAGAATGCAATTGATTAACAGAAACTAAAGGAACAGGGCGAGTAGGCTTAAAGGAACAGAGCGAGTAGGCTTAAAGGAACAGAGCGAGTAGGTGAGCAATGGACAAAACCTCACAGTAGGTCTGAGGCGGCCAGAAGATGCAGAGTGTAGGGGTCTTAAGGGTGTGTAATTAGAGACCATTGACCAGTGATGAATCAGTGAATCTCTTAATTACATCAATAGTGTGTTATCAGAACAGTATTGTATTTGTAGCTGAAATATTTACCTGCCTCGTTTAACAACCAGGAAATGCCTAAGAGAAAGTTTTATGTATTGCAGTCGAAATCTTGTAATTCATGCGCAAACAATATTTTTCTTTTTTTTTAAGTGAATCTCCTGGTTACAAGAAGATTGTGCCAGAAAGGCATTTTTATGTTAATATGTTGTTTTGGGAAAATGTTGTTTGTTTATAGTGGGGACTTGCCGGCCTCTAGTGGTCAGAAAATAGCTCCTGCAGCTTTAATTGTGACTGAATGTAGTACTGTATGCCTGTGTATTGGTTTATATAGAGAGCTATTTTTGTAAGTTATTATGGTGATGATAACCTATAAAACACATTTTCATATGTCTAATGATCAAAAACAATTATTACATTGCTGATTTGCTGTATATTTCTGTATTCTGATACCCAGTTTTTGCATCGTTATCTGTCTTTAAATAAAATATGTTACTGGTTGCATTATACTGACTCTTGTCTCTATGAAACACATGATTTAATTTTTTTCATTGTAAAATAATACAATCATTGGGAATAATAACTGGTATATGACATCATCCATCATGTTTGGTTTGTGATTAGTTATTACAGGCTTAACCCTTTCACTACCACACTACAGAAGGTTAACCGTTCACCACCACACTACAGATGGTTAAGGTTAAATGCATATCTATAGGCTAATTTTAAGTCCCTCATTACCCCAATCAATCAGATTATATTTATTTAAATGTGCCTGCTGGCAATAGGCTTAATGGAATTGTAAAGGCCATATGAGTGTTTTGGTTATTAATATTATTATTATTTTGTTTAGAATAGTGTCTTATTTATGTTTGAACACTAGAGGGCTCACCGCCTCCATTATAGCCCCTCTTCTATAAATAGCCTAGTTAATTACCGTAATCCCATGCACCTGTGATGAGGATACATTTTCATGGATACATGGATAGGTCTCACCGTTTGGAACCGACAATGGAGCAATTGACAACTGTTCTGATTTAACCCTTCATTCACCATCATTCACCTTTGGACAACAATAAAACCCTGTAAACCGCAGCAACTTGGGACATTCCATATTTACATCACAAACTTTGGGACTGAGTAGATAATTAATTGCGGGTGCATCGTGGATGCCTGTCAGCACATGGAGGAATGACAGTCGGCCACTACAGGAATGAATAATCGAATGAGATCTTGCTACTATCTTGTCTAGCACAGTCTCTGGAGCGTAACAGTAAGAAGCATTTTGTATGAAAGTATTCTGTACTTCTGTATGACAACTATTAAAGAACTTGAACTTGAACTAGCGAAAATAATTATTTCAACTCTTTCAGAATAAGTAGATAAAAACAAGCCCAAAGAGTATCTAATTGATACGAATTAATAGATACTTATGAGGATATCTGTACTGTATGCGCTTGGGTATCATGTAATATATAAATACATCATTCCCAAAGTGGCGTGTTTCATTCAACTCACCTAATGAGATGGATGGGCATATGCTTGAAGCACAACAAGCTCCGGAGTAGAAGGACTGGAGTATCTTCCCCGATACTCTGAACTTCCTTAACTGTCTCAGGTGGTAGAGGCGCTGCTTCGCCTTTTTTACGACTGAGTCTATGTGTGTTGACCATGTCAGATCCTCTGAGATGTGGACCCCCAGGTACTTGAAGCTGCTCACCCTGTCCACGGTATCCCCGTTTATCCTCAGTGATGTGTGTGTCCCCTGCTTTTTTCTCCTAAAATCCACAATCAGCTCCTTGGTTTTACCAATGTTCAGGAGCAGGCTGTTGTCCTGGCACCAGCGTTCCAGTACCTCAACCTCCTCCCGGTAGGCTCCGTCTAAATTCTGTCCCCGGAGGGGTTTAGATGTAACACACGGTGAGAAATAAGGTTTCAAAGGGTGGGCGATACTGCCACCTAGCAGGATGCGGCCGGTATTGCACTTTGGGGATCTCAGAATGATTTCCTATGGGAACACCGAGGTCCGTGAACCTGTAATGACTGTAATGAATACAAATAGCGAATAAAAGAAAAAACGAACAAAACCCGAGAAATCTCGGGTCTGGCGCTCAACCGCTGGCGAGTTAACCCGGGATATCTCGGGTCTGGCGAATGTGTTAATTGATTGATTGATTGATTTTTATTGTGGAGTAAAAGACAGCATCCAAGGGATAAAAACATGAGAAAGCACTTATTTCCATCATGGTCCCTGATTTTGGACATGGACAGACATCATAAAACATAGAGCATCATAATAAAACAGATCATCATAATAAAAACATAGAGCATCATATTAAAACATATAGCAACCCCATAAAACACGCCCTACCCTCTCCTTCCTAGACGTGGCTATTCTATAATTCACTGGCTAGCTATTTCTTTGTGGCACGTCTAAAGCTTCCCCCCTCTTCAATGTTTTTCAGGGCCACTGGAAGCTTGTTCCACTCCAATGCCGCAGAATATAAAAATGTTTGTGCCCATTAGTGAGTTGAATTTTGGCAGAATAAAATCAGTACTGCTCCTTCTAGTGGAATATGAATGATTGTCACTGAAGCGATTAAAGTAATTGGATAGATATTTCTGACCCGTATTTTGAACTATCTTGTGTGTGAGACCTAATTTGATGTGAATTACCCTTTTATTGAGCGGAAGCCAGTTTAGTTGCCTAAAGAAAGTTGGCCCTATATAGGTGAGTGTGTGGAGGTAGCTTAACCCATTCCCTGCCACCACTTTGATCATCTTATACCATTCTCTACCAGTAGAAAGGGTTAAGGACTACTCTCATTAATTTGTTTTGAGCTGTCTGAAGTTTGTTTTTCAGGACCTGTGGAGTGCCACTGAACCAGGAGGTGGCAGCATAGTCAAAGTGACTTTGTACTAATACGCCCGCTAGCATTTTAAGTGTTGCCTTGTCCAGTAAAGACAGTAGAGGTTGAATATTTTAATATCTAAAGGTGGTAGGTTAGAGTGGTGTGTAAATTCATAGACAGTAGAGGTTGAATACTTTCTGATTGACAATGGGTAGCCCCAGCACCAAAAACAAGAAACACTGGTAGCAATGGAGACATGTTTTCTTTCTATAGTTGTTTTTACAGAGGACTAGGAAACAAGTAGGTATTTAATTGTATTTGCTGTATTTTGTGGCTGCAATAGGCTTGTTTATCTTGGTAATGTAATGTAAACACTGGGCTAAAACATATTCAGATTTAATGGTTTAGGAAAGTTCCAAAAAGTAAATTTTCCATCTACAAATGTGCCTGTACCCCATATTGATTTGGTAATAATACGGGGGCGACAGTAGCTCGGGAGGTAGAGCAGTCATCTGGTAATCCGGAGGTTCCCTGTTCGATGCCCACTCTTCCCGGGCAGCGTGTCGATGCGACGATGTGTCCTTGAGCAAGACACTTAACCCCTAATTGCTCCCGATGAGCAGGTTGGCACCTTGCATGGTTGCCTCCGCCGTCGGTGTGTGAATGTGTGAGTGAATGGGTAAAATGTGAGTAACAAATTGTAAAGTGCTTTGGATAAAAGCGCTATATAAAAAAGCAGCCATTTGCAGGCAGCTGGGTGGCGCAGCGGACATTACGCTCGTCACCAACGGAAGAGACACCAGGTTCGAATCCGGCTGTCGGCGTTGCCTCCGGCTTGGGCCGGCCATCATACTAACTCAATTGGCTCAGTTAGCGGGTGGGAAGTCGAAGGGTGGTAGTCTGGTCGTTGTGAACAGCGACTCCTACAGGTCGGTTGGGGCGCCTGCACAGCAAAGTCAGGAAAATGGCGGGGGCAGTGTGAGCCTCCTACACGTTACTCCTCGCCAAATGAGAGTCCGCGCTGGCAGGTGAAAAGATGTGACAGGCTGCCTCCACATGTATCGGAGGGGACATGTGATGCAAGGCTTCTATCCTCCCTACAACCGGCCAGTGGGGGGCATATGCGAGCAACGATCAGGACAGGGGAGGGAGAATTGGCACGAGAGGTAAATTGGGATGGGGAGAAAAATCACAGACAAAGGAGGAGAAAAAGTCGATAAAAAAAAATAAAGCAGCCATTTACCATTTAATGATGAATAGTCTTCACTTTAGATTAGGGCACGCAATATCATCTGCAAATGATTTATAGATGTTTTATGAATGTCTTAACAAATCATTTGTTGAACATGAACAAATAAATGGAGGTACAGTATAGTAGTTTTTTTCATATCCATTTTTCAAAGCATTTACAAATGAGTTACTACACATTAAACAACATTATTTAATGATGAACAAATCAAGTACAAACAATGTTGATAATGAATTATAAATAATGTAGAACTAATTTGTAAATGTTATACAAATATAGTTATAAATGATTTAATAAAATTTTTACGAATGTATATAAATGGTTTGTTCATGCATAGTTCATTATCTACAAATACCTTATAAAGGTCTTATAACTGGGGCGGTTAGGTGGCGTAGCGGAGATTGCGTTGGCTGTATTAGAGGGTGGGAGAAGCTGGCGGGGTGGGTCCGGGTCGTTGTAGACAGCAACTCCTACAGTTCGGTCGGGGCGCCTGCTAAGCGCGGATAGGACCTGAGTGGGATAGTGTGATCCTTCCACACGCTACGCCCTCTCGATAAGAATCCGCGCTGCCAGGTGAAAAGAAGCGGTGATTGGCTGGACGTGTGTCGGAGGAAGCACGTGGTAGCCTCCACTCTCCCAGATGATCTGACTGTGGGGGGTAAGTGCGCAGCGACCAGGAAGGGACTGGGAATTGGCATACGACTAACATTGGGATGGGAGAAAATCGGAGGAAAATGGAGGGGGAAAAAGACAAAAAAAAAAGAAAAAAGAAAAAAAGCATGGTAAAAGACATGCTAAGGTCCTGCGATAGTGCAATACAATGTTAGCTACGGATGAGGCACTGGGTCTTATGTACACTACTATACAATCTACAGTTATACTATATATCCTTATGCTATCTTGCTATATCCATCTATTTACTATACAAGAACCACTCCCGTTCTTTAAAAAAATAAAAAAATGTTAAGTGACCTTTTCATTGTGTAAAGTGACCGTTGAGTGTGAGCGTGTGCAGCATGTGTGTGTGTGTTCATGCTAAAGTGACTGTTAGTGTGTGAGCGTATACAGTGTGTGTGTTGTGTGTGTGCTCATGTGTGCTTGTGTGTGGAGAGTTCAGTGTTCAAGACTCTGATGGTCTGGGGGAAGAAGCTGAGCCGAAGTCTCTCTGTCCTAGTTGCTGGTGTGCGCAGGCGTTTGCCTGACCGCAGCAGCTTGAACTGGCTGTTGTTGGGGTGGTGAGGGTCGTTCATTATTCTGCAGGCTCTGGATTTGCACCTCTTGTTATATAAGACCTGCAGGGGTGGTAGTGCAATACCCGTAGTATGCTCAGCTGAGCGCACCACTCTCTGTAGGGCCTTCTTGTCCTGTGCCTTGCTGTTTCCATACCAGTCAGTGATGTTTCCAGTCAAGATGCTCTCTACAGCTCCGGAGTAGAAGGACTGGAGTATCTTCCCCGATACTCTGAACTTCCTTAACTGTCTCAGGTGGTAGAGGCGCTGCTTCGCCTTCTTTATGACTGAGTCTATGTGTGTTGTCCATGTCAGGTCTTCTGAGATGTGGACCCCCAGGTACTTAAAGCTGCTCACCCTGTCCACGGTAGCCCTGTTTATCCACAGTGGTGTGTGTGTCCCCTGCTGTGTTCTCCTAAAATCCACGATCAGCTCCTTGGTTTTACCAATGTTCAGGAGCAGGCTGTTGTCCTGACACCAGTGTGCCAGTGCATCAACCTCCTCCCGGTAGGCCTTCTCGACGTTGTCAGAGATCAGCCCCGGCCACCACCACTGTGTCGTCCGCAAACTTCACTATGGAGTTGGAGCTGAACTTGGCCACACAGTCATGTGCAGTGGTGCAGTGGTGGTGCCACGCGGTACCATGCCGTCCCAGCACTTTTCTGAGCAGAAGTACACGCACGGATATGCACGCGCGCCATGCGCCAAGTACCGGTGTTCTGCCGAATTCTACTGCTTCCTCGAAAACTGCTGCCGTAGCGCGAATCGCCTATATCTTTTGACAGGTGGGTGACGTCACCCTATAGTTCACTCCGAACTCCAACAGGCGTACCGACATTTTATCATCTACAAATACATTCTGCTGCAAAGCCAATTACATGCAAATATTTACATGCTTATACAGTTCAAAAGGTGCAATGAAAAACATATGTTTAAAATATTGTTTAAGATATATCAACAAGACTCAACAAGACGTTCGTCAGCAAGGTGGCAGAATATTGTTGAGTGAACAATTGTGGGTCAGGAGTGCTGGCAGCAGAATTCGAGGAAGAGTAGAATTTTGCAGAACACCGGCACTCAGCTATCACCTATAACAATAGCATAGCAATAGCATAACAAAGAACGAGAAGAGCAAAACCAAAATACAAGCCCTGTATCAATTGGCGGGGGTTGCTTGAGCTGTGGAACCTCTCACTATGTGACAAATGGTCCCGACTGGAAGGCTGAGACATTTCTTAAGTTGTGCTTCAGAAGGAAACTGTCCTTATGTAAACTGTAAGTTACATTGTTAAAACAAATATATATATATAAAAAAAAAAAAAATTACATTATTAATTTAGTTTGTATTTACTTTTCTAGTTTAAGTTAATTCAATTAAAGAAATTGTAACTACAATAGTGTATCTACAATTACATTGTTTATTGTTTGTTTTTCAACCATATCTGTTGACAATATAATTTCTTTATATTATTCTTTATATTATATTGAATGCTACATTCTGCTACCTTTTTCAGCTTCTCTATTTCAAGGCAATATTTACAAAAACTAAACTAAAACTAGTAATTTCCTATACAAACATGTTTCCTACTACTGTGTAGAGTGAATACATCAGGGGGCTCAGAACACAGCCCTGGGGGGACCCGATACTCAGGGTGATGGTGTTGGAGGTCTGACCCAGGGGCGTCCATTTGGTATGGGTACCTTGGCAAATAAAAATGAATTTTTTTTTTTTTTTACAATTTTTTATGTTGATTTAGAATTCGAATGTCAACATTATGAACGAAGCTTCGAACTATTCGGTACAGCCCTAGCATGTTTTGATATTCTCAATTATCTCACTTTTACTAGGTGACTTTTACTGTGACTAACTGAAATATGCCAAAAAAAAAGGAAAATGGACATAGGGACGTTTTTTAATCAAAGGGCAGCAGAGACAAGTGATACAGGGACACAGGTAAGGTCTGGCTTAGTGATTATAATAGTGCAGTTCAGCATTCAGTAACCAATACTTTTTGTGAATGTGTTTTTGATACTACATTCTGTTGAACACACACCTCAAAACCGTACCTAAGGAAAATTGGCTCAATTGCAAGAAAAGTAATAGACAGTTATGATATTACATTCTGCATAATTCGTATGCAAAATATTGTGGTTCCCTGCTTTAGTCTGTTGACACATTTCTATACTAAAAATGCTTGTGTGTGTCATACCTAAATGTCATATAACTGAATTGTATAGAAACAACTCACCAAAAGTGACTATTGCACAACTGATTTGACAAAAAAAATCCACCAAGGGGGGGAAACCACCCCTTCAACCCCCCCCCCCTCCTCGCCATACCTTGCCTTTTACTGAAAGGACGCCACCCCCCCCCCCCCCCCACCGTTTTCACTCTTCCACTCACTTTATCTGTTTCTCCCTCCCCGCTTCTTTCTTTCCCTCTCTCCTATACCACTGGGGCCCAACTGGACCAGAGCAACCTGGGAGGAAGCTGTAATCGGGGCACTGTCTGAGGGAGCATTACATACTCTAGCAAGGTGTAAACATATGACGCTGGAGGAGGAAGTGGCTTCCATTAAGGAAATCATATGGGGCTCACTGTGCAGCACAGGCCGCCATGCAATTATCAGATTTCTGGAGGAATTCTGGAAACATATACTGTATAACAAAACCCCCTCTGCTGCAACAATAGTACTTTGGTTTCTGAAATGTCTCAGTCTCTGTGACCAGCGGACAGTTGTCTTGTCGTCTCAGGGCCGCGTAGGGGACTGTAAAACTAATACCGGTTTGCATTAAACCTAATAGTCGAGAATGGCCTATATTTATGTCAGCTAAGCAGGCCAGGGAACACTTAGCAACACCCCAAAGGGAGAGACACCATCTGCTGGCCTTGAGGGGAGGTGGAGAAATGCTGCACTAGAGCCTCGGTGTAAAGGGGGAAGCGGTGTGGAAAGGCACAGCACAGTACGAGGGAAACCATCAAACAACTTGTGAAATGTGGTAAAGGGTTAAACATTACATTTTGTCTGTAACCGTAGCACCAGAGCTTGGATGTTTGGATGCGCTCAGAAGACAAGAGGGCACAGCAAGCAGCGCTTCAGGGAAACAGTCAAACAGTCACTTGGAAATGCAGTCAAAAATACTGTATCAAATGGTACCAGAGCCTGAGGGCCGAGGCACAGCGGGGCTCCAGGCACAGTGTCGGGGGTTAAAGATCCTGAAGAATATGGTGAGTGGTCAAAGAACATCCCTCGGTGCTGTGAGAATAGTGATAGAGCGTGGCAGTAGAGAGGACTTTGTTGGGGAACCAGCGCTCCAGACAAAGTATCACAGCCAGGATCCGAGTTCTCCCTGCTGCCAGCAACACGTCAACAAAGTCTGGGTGGAACCGGAGCGACCCTCATCCGAGGAGGCGGCAGCACCCTGCCCCCCCTGCTCCCTAAAATAATTCAATATTCTAATATTCCCCTGGTATTTGCCGTTGACTGCAGAAATACGATAGTGTTCATTCTCCACTTGTGTTCTAGACCCACAGGTCAGGCTGGTAGCAGATCAAGTTTCAAGTTTCAAGTTTCTTTAATAGTTGTCATACAGAAGTACAGAATACTTTCATACAAAATGCTTCTTACTGTTACGCTCCAGAGACTGTGCTAGACAAGATAGTATCAAATAACATAGTATAGCATGTAATTTAGAAGAAGAAAATGAGGTCACAGTGTTCGGTATAGACATATGTACAATGTTCTGAGTTACCATATAATATACAATACTATGCAGTGTACTAATGTACAGTACTATCTAGTGCAAAGCAGAAATGGGATGAGGTACAATTTAGGTACAATTTACAGTAAGGTGTACGAGTTGTAGTGCAATCCTTCATCAATAAATATAAAGTGTGGGGAGTGGGTGCTACAGTGTGTTTGTTTAAAGTGGGTGTGTGCTATAAAGTGTGTGGAGTGGGTGCTACAGTGTGTTTGTTTAAAGTGAGTGTGTGCGTGTGGATGTGTGTGCTATGTGCGTTTGGTGGTTGTTGTTGTGTAGTGTTCATTCATTGTTCGTTTAGCAGCCTGATGGCCTGGGGATAGAAGCTTCTTCTGAGTCTTTCTGTGCTCGCCTTGAGACTCCGGTATCGCTTGCCTGACCGCAGCAGTTCAAAGAGGCAGTTGTTCGGGTGACTGGAGTCTTTAATGATTCTCTTAGCCTTGCCCTTGCAACGCTTGTTGTAAATGTTCTGGAGGGTGGGGAGCCCCCCTCCAATTGTGCGTTCGGCTGAACGTGTCACTCTTTGTAGTCTGCTTCGGTCTTGTGCAGTGCTATTCCCAAACCAGGAGGTGATGTTGCCGGTCAAGATGCTCTCTATTGTACATGAGTAGAAGTTCTTAAGGATCTTCTGACTGACTTGGAACTTCCTTAGGCGCCTGAGGAAGTAGAGGCGTTGTCGTGCCTTCTTCACAACACTGTCAATGTGTGTGGTCCATGTCAAGTCCTCGGATATGTAGGCTCCGAGGTACTTAAAGCTGTTGACTCTCTCAACCGGTGCCCCGTCGATGCTGAGGGGGCTGTAGTCCTTGACCCCTGACCTCCTGAAGTTCACAATCATCTCCTTTGTTTTGCTGACATTCAGGGAGAGGCTGTTTTCCTGGCACCATCCCGCCAGGACCTTGACCTCTTCCAGGTAGGCCCTCTCGTCGTTGGCAGAGATCAGGCCCACCACCACTGTGTCGTCAGCAAATTTGATGATTGTATTGCTACTCCGCTGAGCCACACAGTCGTGTGTGTACAGGGAGTAGAGGAGGGGACTCAGAACACAGCCCTGGGGGGCCCCTATGTTGAGGGTGATGGATGAGGAGGTGCAGTTGCCTGCTCTCACCACCTGGGGTCTGCCAGTCAGGAAGTCCAAGACCCACTGGCAGAGGTCATAGTTCAAGCCCAGGTCCCTGAGCTTGGCTATGAGTATGGAGGGGACTATGGTATTGAATGCCGAGCTGTAGTCGATGAATAGCATTCTCACATAGTTCCCCTGCCTCTTGTCCAGGTGTGATGCTGCTGTGTGCAGCACATGGGCTATGGCGTCCTCCGTGGACCTGTTGGGGCGGTATGCAAATTGCAGGGGGTCCATGTTGATGGGGAGGGAGGAGCAGATGTAGCCCTTTACTAGCTTCTCAAAGCACTTCATGGCTATGGAGGTGAGAGCTACAGGGCGGTAGTCGTTGAGGCAAGCAGGCTTGGATTTTTTGGGTACAGGGATAATAGTGGACTTCTTCAGGCAGGTGGGGATGACAGCCTGAACTCCTGATGACAGGAGTTCTCTGGGACTCGGGGGGTTAAACTAATCAGTCCACACAGCCTACCTGGTCAACCCCCCACCCTGCCCCCCCCTGACGAAATCTACACCGTGTTTGTCACTTGTTTGAGGATTGAACCTGCCCTCTGCCTCTCTTTGGTTTCTGAAATTATAACATCTGTATTAATGTCACATTTGTGTATATGGATGTGTGTATTATAAAGCATGTGGCGGAGCATGTGTGAGTAATGAGTATACATGCGTTAGTGTGGGGTCATTACTCCAAGAAAGAAATTTTTTTTTACACATTTGTTACTTCTCTCATCAGTAACATTACTTTTATTTGTACTACCGGAGAATGAAGTTTGAATCCGTCACAATACAGAGGGAATAATTATCTATGTCTCTCAAGTATCAGCTTACTTGTTAAGATGACTAACTGTATATGAAAAAAAATAACTAATATGAATACTGTAATTGGAAAAGTGATGCCTTACGTTACTTTTGTAAAACGGTCAAAGTGATACGTTTACTATATGTTACCTTACCTGTATATTATAGGTAGGTATTTGTATGTATTTCCCGCTTTATGAAGTAATGACCAACAGCCCCATTGTGACTCAAAATTCTAATCTTACATGTGAGATTGGACATATTACTACTGGATAGTTTACAGTGCCATTCTTCATCCGAGCTGTGCTTCATCTCCTATCACTCCACTCTTGACAATACAATGTGTCTCATACCTATATCCACAATCTGCTCCTCCAGAACTGACTCTACCCATCCACGCCAGTTTGCTAGCAACCCGGCTAATCTCTCCTACCCTCCTACAGCCACTAATACACCTGTCACAGTACGGGGAGGCTTATGGAATTGTCAATCAGCAGTCAAGAAAGCTGACTTCATTACTGCCTACGCCCATAGTCTAAATCTGCAGCTCCTGGCTCTAACTGAGACCTGGATAACCCCCAATAACTCATCAACACCTGCAGCATTATCTACAAATTATAACTTCACTCACACACCTCGACCTTCCAGACGGGGTGGAGGCACTGCCCTCATGACATCTCCTTCATGGGCTACAAACGTAACACCACTCCCAGAACTGTCACTCTCCTCTCTCGAATATCATGCAGTATCTGTCTCTAATCCTTTCAATCTCACCATTGTTACACTCTACCGCCCTCCAGGTACACTCGATCACTTCACAGATGAGCTGGACATGCTTCTTAGCTCCTTACCGGAAGATGGTACCCCTCTCCTTCTACTGGGCGACTTCAACCTGCCTGACTCATCTCAGTCAGTCATAGTAGTCTCCCTCCTACAATCGTTTGACCTGACTCCCACTGCCATGCCTCCCACCCACAAAGCAGGCAACTCCTTGGATCTCATATTTTCCCGTAACTCCAGCATCATTAACACCACGGTAACTCCCCTACATGTATCTGACCATTCCTTCATATCCTTCTCACTAACTCTCATGCTTAACCGAAAGGTCTTCACCCCAACTCAAACAGTCTCACTCAGACGCAACCTGCCCTCCCTATCCCCCTCCACCCTCTCCTCTGACATACTATCCACTCTACCTTTGAGTGACACCTTCTCTGCTCTCTCCACAGAGATGGCAACCTCCACCCTCCTCTCAGCCCTTGCAACCTCCTTCGACAAGCTCTGTCCCCTCGTTGAGAAACCTGCCCGCCGTTCCCCACCCAGTCCATGGCTGACAGATCCAGTGAGAGAACAAAGACAGGTCCTGAGAGCAGCTGAAAGGAAGTATAGAAAGTCACGCCTCACTGCTGACATCGACACATATCACAACCTCTTGTTAACATTCTCCAAAACCATCACTAATGCCAAAGCTTCTTTCTTCCACCATAGGATCGAGGCCTCTGCCAAGAATCTTCGCAAACTGCATGCTACCATGTCCTCCCTCCTCACTCCCCCCCCACCCCCCCCTCCCTCATCTTTCTCTGCCGAAGACTTTGCGATCTTCTTTGAGGAAAAAGTGGAGAACATCCGCAGCTCCTTCTCCCAATCCCCACCCATTCCAAATGCTGAATCGAGAACCTCATCCTTCACTCTGTCATCTTTCTCTCCCATTACAGAAGCAGAGACCCTGACACTGGTAACGTCAAACCGTCCGACTACTTGCCAGCTGGACCAGCTACCCTCCCCACTCCTCCAGACCATAGCACCAGACATCCTCCCATTCCTAACTGCAACCATCAACTCCTCACTCAACTCGGGGGTGGTCCCCACCTCCCTAAAACAAGCCAGAGTCACGCCGCTCATAAAAAAACCAACCCTGAACCCTACCGTCATAGGCAACTACCGTCCTGTCTCTCTTCTCTCCTTCCTTTCTAAAACACTTGAACGTGCTGTATCCAACCAACTTACTACTTATCTCTTACAGAATGACCTCCTAGACCCTAATCAGTCAGGCTTCAGGACTGGTCACTCCACAGAGACAGCCCTCATTGCGGTCACAGAGGCACTTCACTTAGCAAAAGCGAAAGGCCTCTCCTCTGTCCTGATTCTCCTAGATCTATCTGCAGCCTTCGACACAGTCAACCACCAGATCCTCCTTGCGGCCCTCGCAGGAATGGGAGTGGCTGGCTCTGCGCTGACATGGCTGTCATCATACCTCAATGACCGCTCCTACCAAGTGTCATGGAGAGGGACCCTGTCGGCCACCCGCCCCCTACGGACGGGTGTCCCCCAGGGCTCGGTTTTAGGACCCCTTCTCTTCTCCCTCTACACTAAATCACTGGGTAACATTATCACGTCTCATGGCTTCTCCTACCATTGTTATGCCGACGATACTCAACTCTTCCTCTCCTTCCCTCCCTCAGATATCCACGTCTCTGTGCGGATCTCGGCCTGTCTGTCCGACATCTCAGCCTGGATGACGTCCAACCACCTCAAACTGAACCTAAGCAAAACAGAATTGCTCCACCTGCCGGCCAAATCCTCCCCCCTAACCGACCTTTCAATCACAGTCGAGAATGCAGCTGTGACTGCGTCCCCGACCGCCAAGAACCTTGGTGTTGTCCTCGACGACCAGTTGAACTTCTCTGCTCACATCGCAGCGACGACCAGAACCTGCCGATTCCTCCTGAGCAACGTCAGAAGGATACGCCCCTTCCTGACAAAAGAAGCCACCCAACTCCTCGTCCAATCAACAGTCATCTCCCGCCTCGACTACTGCAATGCACTGCTCGCTGGCCTCCCGGCCACTGCCACTAAGCCTCTTCAACTCATTCAGAACGCAGCGGCCCGCCTGATCTCAAACCTACCGAAGTCGGCCCATGTCACCCCACTTCTTAGGGACCTGCACTGGCTCCCCATTGCTGCACGAATCCGCTTCAAGGCCCTCGACCTAGCATACCGTGCGGCAAAGGGAACCGCTCCCGCCTACCTCCGGTCAATGGTCTCTAACTACACACCCTCAAGACCCCTACGCTCTGCATCTTCTGGCCGCCTCAGACCTACTCCTATCCAAGCTCCGGGAGGGTCATCAAAGAGAAGTCGCCTATTCTCAGTCCTTGCCCCACAATGGTGGAATGAACTACCCACCCCAGTTAGGACAGCCGAATCACGTCCAATCTTTCGCCGTCGACTAAAGACGCACTTCTTCAACCATTATCTGAATTAAAAAAAAAAAAAAAAAACTAACCCTAACTAACCGTACTGTCATGCACTTGTCCTAATAAACTAACCTACACTGTAGCACTCAACACTTTGATGAACATTGCTGCTCAGCTGATAGAGTTGTGCCCTTCCTGATGGCTTGTCGTACAGAACTTGTAAGTCGCTTTGGATAAAAGCGTCAGCTAAATGACTAAATGTAAATGTCCTATCAGTTTTCAGCTCTGAAGGCAATTCAATTTAGGGTTTGAGGGGAAATGCAATGAAACACTGCCCCCTAGTGACACAAAAAGCCTATTACAGTTTATTAGGAGAATGATACAGTAATTATAATGTAGTCTAGTGAGTCTATGTATTATCTTTCGTTGGATCAGGGGCCATAATTAAACTTCTGAGTAGGAATACTGATCTAGGATCAGTGCTCAGGTCACATGACCTTATACACCTCATTATGACTCATTAGCTAATTATGTTCTCAGATCTGTTGCCTATACTCAGTTGACTGTAATCATAAGTACCTACCTAAACCTATAGTCTGCCCATAACACTGTATGGTAGCCATGTACAATAACACTATACCGTGTATATACAGTATATGTTTCTATATCTGCATATATTCCATTTTATATCTCACACACTGTATATACTATATCTATATATATATCCCATATCTATTCTTATTAGTTATACAACTGGCCAGTAGTTTACTACGGATTGATATTTTCTATTTTTATGTCTTACATACAGATGTATGTCCAGCCCATATGGGCTTACAAGACACATAAACAATAAGTATATAGTCTACTTAATAAGTATATAGACCAAGATGGCCACAAAAAAAGAAAACAAAGTAAAACATAACAAGCTGTAAACAATGTACTTCAAAGAAACGAGGAATTAAAAATAATTATATAAGGATATAATGTGTTTTGTCCTAAGTGCCATGCTTTCTCCAAAAATCCTGCAAAACTGAAAGTCTCAGACGGCCAAAACAAATCCGGATTTACAAATTGAACTTTCTCAAATAAAACCCTCCTCAAGTCGGTGTACAAGGGGCAGTGAAAAACTAAATTATATTCATCCTCCACCACTCCCAGATCAGAGAGAACACACAACCGCTCCTCCTCAGGTGTACCTTGGAATCTACCCACTTCCACAGCCAAACCTTAACTGGGCACACAAGAGACCTCCGTCCTCTCTTTAAATGTAACATTACATAAGGTTCAGTAAAAAAATCATCTTTAATTTCAACATATTTTCAAAATTTAGGTTTCTTCCATATCTCCACCTTCAACTTATCCTGATGGATTGTTGATCATTTTGGTTTAATTATATTAACCTTACACTGCAGATTATTCATAAAAATCATACTTAAATCAGCAGAAGAAAAAAAAATCATGGACATCTCTCTTGACCAGGGATGACCGTGTACTCTGTCCCAGTTAAATATCTTTTTAGTCACCCTGTCATCTGGACCGGGTGGTTCCATAACCTAATCTATTTCACATTTTGCTTGACCAAACATGAGTCCCAACCGATGTCCCCTTCTATAGCCCCTTTTGGTGTATATTTATGGACTCCCAAGAAGTATCTCATGGCACGGTTCTGGATAGCATTACATTCAGGTGCATCATCAAAACCCCATACTCCAGTAACATAAAATAAAACAGAACCAACCATTGAATCATATAGTTGTGTAAATGTTGAAAACCCAAAGTCAGTGCACTTTCCTTTGACTCTACACACCCCCTTGCACTCTGATTAGATGCAAACATATTTTCATTGTACTGTACTTGTGCTGTACAATGACAATACATTTGAATCTAATCTAATCAGCACTCCTTTCAGATGATCTTTCTCCTGCTGAGCTTTAAGGCCACCGTCTCCAATACAAACATAAAAAGGTGTCTGTTTAGTTAGTAGAAAAGAAAGATGAATTGATAAACTACCTTTCTTTATTTCTTCATTAAAATAACCAATACAAATATAAAACTGCTAACGTCATACCTTTTGTGCAAAACATACCCTGTAAAACTATAAAATCACCAATGTCTTGCCTACTTATTAACATAACATTTGATTGTCTTGTTGTGCAAGTCTTGTTCCACTTGTGGTGCAGTCATTTAATCCATACAAGTTTACAACCTCTGGTCTCGTGTAGCAACACTTATTGTTACAGTGATAAGACCAAGAGCAACTTCATTAAAATAAATGCCATTGCGAAATAAGCTTCGCCTACATTCCCAACATGATACCCACCATTTGAAAAATAAAATAAAAGACTACCGACTGACACAATTATTGTTGGTCGAGCAAAAGCATATCATCGAAAAACTCTTTAAAGGTATACACCAGTTAAATGCTTATAAAACAGATGCAATTTCTGAGGTTGTAAAACTACATTTAAACAGATAAGATTATAGATTTTGAAATAAAACTTTAGATTTTTCATTTTGCTGCATGGTTAAATGATTCCTTCAAGGTTTTGCGCCAAGGTATTAAGAGAAGTCAACTGACTTTGTACAATACCTTTATCTTTCTGATAAAGGTTTCAGAGTAAGGCTGTCCCACTGTTGACAATTGATCAAAAATCTGATCTTAATCATGTGGTCATACAGCCGTCTCTGATAATTGCTAATACTTTATCGTAGCTTAATGATCATTGGCTATTTCGCTTTCTGTTGTCTTTCTTTGACTATGATGACACAAACAACAATGTCTGCTCTCTTGGTTTAATGTCGTTTAACTCCAGGTCTATCCCACATTACAATGCAGCAGTTTCCAGTTCAGTTGCTACTAGCAAATACTTGTGCAAGAAAATGTAAACATTACTAGTAGCACCAACGTTATGTCCAATACTAGCGTTTTGATCTTTGATAAAGTTAGCTGAAGTGTTAGTCATAAGATAAGATGGTAGTGCTGCTAATGCTAGCTAACAACTAGATGTTGTCAGACAGTTACACTGTGGATTAGACCAGGAGGACTGAATACCATCAGACATTATTTCCCCATTATGCAGGTTTTGAGATTGGCTTGGGGATCTATGCATATCTAAGTCAGTTAGTGTCTTTGCCTCCAGGGTGCCTACAGGTGTGCCCACACCTCCACAAGACATTTTTAAAAGTTCTGTGTGGCTGGACCTCCCACAGTTTCTCACATTCTTCCAGTATGTCCCCAGGTTTAGGCAGCTGAGCTCTGATCTGTTTTAAGGCATACTTCAATTTTTCCTGATATCAAGTTTGCATTTCCTACTACTGCAATCTTCCCTCCTTAGCTCCATAATGTTAATATCTTAAATTGTTTATTCATATGTTCGATTTATAGGTGATATGCTATGGATTTTAACCCATGTAGACAAAAGCATATACTGCAAAGTTCACATCATTGCTACAGGCAGCTTGATTTTTGCCTGGTCTCGGATATTGAAATTCACAAGCAAATTCTAACTGTATGGTCCGGCTTCTGAAATATGTCATAGGATACGTTCATATGTAATCCATCCACTGGATTTCAGTGAATTCATTTTGTAGAATTTAAGATAATGACAAAATACGATACATAAAAATACTACACTACCCAGTAGTTCTTTACCACGAAAAGTCATTTTGGAATGTACATGTACCAGCTTTCCACTAACAACAATTGCTAGCAAGACTAGTCACCCCTGTGGTCACATGGGAGATAATCATAGCAGAAGATGTGGTCAGGTGATCAGGAATCTTGTACCCAATCCTTTTTCAACAAAAAATACAAATGTCTGTACATAATATGATTGCTTATTTACATTTACATTTAGTCATTTAGCTGAGACTTTCATCCAAAGCCACTTAATGTACAAGTTATTGTACAACAAGCCAGCAGGAAGGGTACAACTCTGGCAGCTAAGGGTCAGTGATATTGTTTCGTCAAACAGTGTCGGAACTTGAGTGCTACACTGGAGTGCATAGTAGTATAGACATATTAGCATAGTAGGTAGTAAGATAAGCACAGTAGATTTTTTTCAGATATCGATTGAAGAAGTGTTTTTAGTTGGCGGCGGAACAGATGTAATAGAGGGCGACTCATTCTCTACCATTATCCTTCTTTCTCTACTTTTAGCTGCCTCCTCATTTTCTGTCCCAACCACATTTCCCTCCAGATTCTCAGAAAATGAACCCAGTTTCCCTTAATCCCGGACTCCCTTTTGATCCCTCCTTCAAGCCCAGCTCTGCTGTTCACTCCCAACTCCTGTCCTTCTGTCTCTTCAGAATCCTGTTTACCTCCTTTTCATGTCCCCGTGTCTCCTTCCCGGTCGTATCTGCTCCTTCGTCGTGCTTCAGACTCTGTTAGAGTTGCGCTCGACCGCATCCTATCTCTGCATCCTTTTAATCTTTCGCTTCTGATGATGGTTTGTCGGCATCCTGTCTGACGCTTTCTTCATTCTCAAGATCCACGTTTGTATCTTTCTCTTTGCGGTCATCCTCTACATGCCCTTTGGGAGAACTTTTCGGAGGGTCTGGGTCTTTATCTGTACCGTCTTTGTCTGGTTATTCTCTGCTTGGGCCAGACTGGGTCTCGTTTTTCTTGTCACTTGTTAGGTCAGATTGGCTCATGTCCTTAGCTGGCTCTCTTGTATCCATCTGGGAATCCCCTTCAGACTCATCTGAGCTGTGATCCTTGGTCTCGTGTTTTTTTTCTTCATGTGTCTTTGCATCCTCTTCTCTCTTTTGATTGTCTTTCACGTTGTCGTTATCGTTGCCGTCCTCCTCCTCCTCCTCCTTTTCACTCTCATAATTCTTTACATCTAGAGAATCTTCTACTACTTGTATCTCCCCTTGTTCATTTGTCTCCCGCTCTGCTGTTTTTTCTTTGTCGTCTTGTTTCGTCTCAGGATGTGGCGTGTTTTGGTCTAAATGGTGATCCAGGGAGGGTTCTTGGTTGTCTGCATTTGGCTGGACTGTTTGGGGTTCGGAACCTTGTGTCTCCGTTTCTGGCTGTGATTCTGGGATAGATTCTACTGTGTCTTCCTGAACCGTGTGGGTCTCTGGAATAGATTCTTCATGTGATTCGTTTGATTCTAGTGTTGGGTTCAGATTAGGCTGCTCAGGTGTCTCTGGCTGTGATTCTGGGATAGATTCTACTGCGTCTTCTTGAACCTTGCAGGTCTCCTGAATGTTTGATTCTTCTTGCGACTTGCTTGATTCTAGTGTTGGGTTCAGACTAGGCTGCTCAGCGGTGGTTGGCTGCAGAACTACCTCTTCCTCCGTGTGATCTCCTGACTCACCGTTTAGGCTGGACTCATGTTCTTGTTCAGAATCTGGTGTACTGGAATCAGGGTGGTTATCCTGGGAGGGTTCAGTGGAGTCTGACTGGGCCTTATCAGGCTCTGTTATATGTGGCTCTTCCTGCACCAGGCTGCATTCAGGTGTTTGTGGTACAGGACTCTGAGGCTGCTCAGAGGTTATAGGAGAGGTTACAGGGGACTCCTCCTCTTCCTCCTTTGTGTTCTGCTCCAATTCAATTTCTGATGTTTTATTTGGTATTGGCTGGTCCTGGTCGCCCTGGCCTGGTTCTCGGTCTAGGTCTGCCCTCTGTGGTTCTGCTAAGACCTGTTCTAGCTGGTTCTGGCTGGGTTCAGCTAAAACTGTCATGTGCTCAGGGCAGGGAGGAGACCGTGGTGCTAACTGGCGGTCCTTATGACCAGACAGAGGTGAAGGGTGACCCGGGGCATCGTGGAACTCATTTGAATCATGGGAGGCAGAATCACTCGTCGTGTCCTCAGGCTCCAGGTTCTGAACACGTGGGGCTAGAGAGGCCAGAGGCTGCTTGCTGGGAAGAGTGGCTCCGTTGTTAATGAAATGCTCTGTCTCCTGGTCCTTGTCTGCCTCCCTCTCTGGCCCTTCAACATACAAAGATAAGGTGAGTAGGGCTGGGCCATATGCAAGATATATATATATCATGAAAATCAGGAGGAATTGTCTTCTTGATGAAAATATAGGTGTGGGAAATCATTTTAGATAATCCTATAGGTTCAGCATCATAATCCATTACATGGTATTGGGATGCGTGTGATCCAGTATCAAACTGAAATCATTTTCAATTATTTTGGAAATAATTTTGTTAGACATTTGACATGTATTAACAGTATTTGCTTTTCGTTATTGATCAAGATAACAACAGTGTGCATCCTGATTCATAAACTGCAGAGCCCCACCCAAGAGTTATTATTAGGGATGCTCGATATTGGCTTTTTTACCGATACCGATACCGATATACCGATAATGTCCAACTCTTAATTTCCGATACCGATATCAACCGATAGATATTTTTTTAGTACAATAGTACAACCCCTTATCTATTGCCCAAGCATTCTAGCAGCACTTTTCTTCCGTCTGCTCTGCTATAATACCCGATACCTCCAATACAAGCGGCAACGTTTTATTTATCATCTGAATTTGGCAATACAAGATTAACTCATTCAGCGCCAATCACGAGTATAGTCGGGTTAACTCGCCATCGTTTGAGCGCCAATCACGAGTATAGTCGGGTTTTGGTCGTTATTTCTTTTATTAGCGATATCCATTAATTTTCATCCATCCAGCCTGATGTTATCGTTGGGAATGGGTCTGAGCTCGCAAAAGGGCAAATACCGCCCCCTACGCCTTCCGGCTGGTATTGCACTCCACTGGGAATGGTATAGTTCTTTTTCTGGGACGATCCAAGCCGTGCGGGCGTGGTTTAAGCAATCAGGCAAGGTAACCTGATTTCAACTATACATCTGCGACGCTCCCCCCCCCCCCCTCATATGCAATGCTGTTGAACGTGGCACGGACCTCCGCGCCCAGTACTTCAAATGGCGATCAGATAATTGGATTCTTTCTTTTGCATTACATCAGATACAAGGTAAGAACATTATATATAAATTTGATCATTGATCTGATATGTATTTCTACCCCGATCGACGCTGTATCTGTGTGTGTATGTGTGGCTGTTTTCCGTTGGATGCAGGAGGTGGTGGGGGGGGGGGGGGGGGGGGGGGGGGGCGCCGCCGCGTTACGAGGGCCATTTCATGTCTGCAAGAGGAAGGACAATAATGATGATCTAGCGTTGATTTCAGGAAGATTCGATAATCAGCCGAAAAATGACAACGTGTTTTGTGTATTCCACTAAAGGGCTATTATCGCGTCTTTCTCTGGAATGAGTAGAAATCACCAAAACTATACTTGTATTCAAAACGGTATGAAACAGAAATGTACCGATGAAAAAACAATCCGTTTCGTACATGTTGACTGCAAGCAACTCACTGATAATCGACGAGTGTGTTAGACCTATAGCCATAATTTAAGATATATTTTAAGCACTCGCAAATCTCCCAGTCCTCCCATTGATTAAAGCAGTGGCGCTCTAGCGCCCTCTCGCGCACTTAAGCGTGGCGGTCAATGAGTTAATATTCAACGTTAAATATCAAAGTAAGCCTCTACAGATATTGAGCATAATTTAGTAAAATGTGCAACTCTAGTTCCCCCTAGTGTCGTATACTCCCCCGAGATGTATTAAACCCTAGTTCCCCCTAGTGTCGTATACTCCCCCGAGATGTATTAAACTCTAGTTCCCCCTAGTGTCGTATACTCCCCCGAGATGTATTAAACCCTAGTTCCACCTGGTGTCGTATAGTCCCCCCTGAAACGTATTCGTTGTATGAATCCACGTACCAAATTGTAACGTCCATACCGCAGGACGAATACACATAACTTTACATCTCTAGTTATCATTATAAAACGTGATGCTGAAACTTATTCATATAAATAGTGTACACAGTGTTAAATGTTACTATTTTAATATGTTGTGATATGTATAGTATATGTCCTGCACTGTATTGTGAGGTCCTTCTCTTCTTGTACCATGAGCGTATGTATTTATGTGCTGTGAGGAACTGCGAGTTGTTGAGTGCAGTGTGCACCAATGCCATCAAGACAATCTCATGTGCATTCTTTGTACCTGGTGAATGAAGTAGTTCTGATTCTTCTGGTGGCCCGCCGTCTCCTGAACCTCCACGTTCTGCCCAAACAATAAAGGGATGTTCTAGAGTTTAGCATATCACGTATTTGAGTCCAGCTCATAACTTATGTTTCATGTCATCCCATCACACTCGCTAATCAGCTTCTCACTCCACTATACAATACTGCACTATAAAATACTATAACACACTTTACTATACTACCCTATACAACAAGAAATAGGAGATGAATGATTAAAGCAAATCCATGCACAATTAATGGAACATGTATGGATAATGACACACTTTCAATTTTCCTATCTCGTCTTTTGTAATACAAAGATAAAATGAATGGCAATCATTTTTGTTTTTGTTCTTTCATCTGCAAATGGCCAATGAATGAAAGCATAGCATAGCTGTATCTACTGTATCTGTAGCCGGTCACTAACTGGATCAATGTACTTTTCCTGTTTGGAACCTTGTGTCTGGCTGTGGTTCTCGGATAGATGATACTGTGTCTTTCTGAACCAAGGGCCCATGAGCAAGAATTAAGCGGGGCCTCTCGGTGCAGCCCCCCAATGACCATGGGCCCCTCCACCCCTGGGCCCTCATTCATCAACGTGACGTGGAAAATCTTCTATTTCCACACGTAAGCACAGAATTTAGAATGAGTGTACGCACAAGAAAAACGGGATTCATCACACGTGCGTACACAGGTTCTACGCACACCTGTCATGATGAATATGACTTTGATCCTACGTTTGAGCTCGTGCACTGTTTTAAGTATTTGCATACCAGAACCGCCCCGATTAACCATATACGTTAATAGAATACCCCCATGAAATGTGGAAAAATGGACTAAGCCGAGGGAAGAGTGTCATGAGACAGGCTGACAGACGTGTACACTTACGGTGATGTCGGATATGATATCTATTAACCATTGCTGCCTGGGCAGCGCAAACACTAATAAAGACCGCGCTGGAATATGACTGCCTTTTCCCGTGTTGTTTGATTAATACCCAGGGATTAAAGTTCTCCTCAATTTTATTCCAAATCGCGATGGATCTTCCGTCAATATTCTACCTGCTGCATATGATTTCTAGAGGCATACTACAATCTATTTTGATGTCAGTATTGGGTAGCCTATATAAACAATAATACGAGAGCATATACAAGAACAATGAATCTCACTGCATGTATGATGTAGCCTGCCTTTCAATACATGAACTTGAATTCCATCATGTTTGTGTGCGGGACTCACAAGGCTGTTGTCACAATGGGTGGTACCGGTACAGTAATAATAACAGTCCACACAATATCACGATCCATGCCATAGCCTATGTTCTATTAGGACATGATCTGTGACGACAAATGTTCTAGAATGTTTGATTAAGATATCATACTCTGACAGCATGCCTATGATCAACAAAAACGCGAACTTGAATCCCATCATATACAGTCTGTCCACTATCTGGTGTCATTGCAATGCGTTTTCTATTCTTTCTTATGCAGTAAAAAGGGGGAAGAACACTATATCGTGGGTGTTCATATGACTCTGCTTACAGCTTCGAAACTCCACTTGTTTCGTTTAACGTAAAGCCTTTTAAATATAATCAAAACGTTCCCGTGTTTCTGCGGTCTGTGCGCAAAATAATAACGAGTTGAGATACGCGGAGCGCAGTCAGTCAGTAGCCTACACCCCGTATATTCCGATAACGCTATATAAACCATGCTGCATTCATTCTGAGAGAAAGATCTATTATTCCAAATGCTATTTATAGGGTTTTGACCATAATTACACTACTGTTGCTATTTTACAATGAACTATAATGAATTACGGTTCATACAGAACTTCTGTATGAACCGTAATTCATTATAGTTCATTGTAACTATAACTATAACTGTAACTATAACTTCTGTATGAACCGTAATTCATTATAGTTCATTGTAAAATAGCAACAGTAGTGTAATTATGGTCAAAACCCTATAAATAGCATTTGGAATAATAGATCTTTCTCTCAGAATGAATGCAGCATGGTTTATATAGCGTTATCGGAATATACAGGGCGTAGGCTACTGACTGACTGCGCTCCGCCAGTGTTGAAACGAATGCACAGAAGCTCATTTCCTTGTTGTAATAATATATTCTACCACTGGGCGTCAGCTAAGTGTGCTCAGAGCTGTGCGTAGACATAAGCACAAAGTCAAGTTCAAGTTGAAATTGATGAATCCCACTCTTTGCTTAGAAATGATCGTATGCACAGGGTAAGCACAAATCTGTGCGTAAGACACGTTGATGAATGAGGGCCCTGGTATTTACTCCCCTTTCCTTGCTTGATTCTAGTGTTGATTCTACCGCCTCCTCTGTGTGATCTCCTGACTCACCGTTTAGGCTGGACTCATGTTCTTGTTCAGAATCTGGTGTACTGGAATCAGGGTGGTTATCCTGGGAGGGTTCAGTGGAGTCTGACTGGGCCTTATCAGGCTCCGTTATGTGTGGCTCTTCCTGCACCAGGCTGCATTCAGGTGTTTGTGGTACAGGACTCTGAGGCTGCTCAGAGGTTATAGGAGAGGTTACAGGGGACTCCTCCTCTTCCTCCTTTGTGTTCTGCTCCGATTCAATTTCTGATGTTTTATTTGGTATTGGCTGGTCCTGGTCGCCCTGGCCTGGTTCTCGGTCTAGGTCTGCCCTCTGTGGTTCTGCTAAGACCTGTTCTAGCTGGTTCTGGCTGGGTTCAGCTAAAACTGTCATGTGCTCAGGGCAGGGAGGAGACCGTGGTGCTAACTGGCGGTCCTTATGACCAGACAGAGGTGAAGGGTGACCCGGGGCATCGTGGAACTCATTTGAAGCATGGGAGGCAGAATCACTCGTCGTGTCCTCAGGCTCCAGGTTCTGAACACGTGGGGCTAGAGAGGCCAGAGGCTGCTTGCTGGGAAGAGTGGCTCCGTTGTTAATGAAATGCTCTGTCTCCTGGTCCTTGTCTGCCTCCCTCTCTGGCCCTTCAACATACAAAGATAAGGTGAGTAGGGCTGGGCCATATGCAAGATATATATATATAAATATAAATATATCATGAAAATCAGGAGGAATTGTCTTCTTGATGTCAATATAGGTGTGGGAAATAATTTTAGATAATCCATTACATGGTATTGGGATGCGTGTGATCCAGTATCAAACTGAAACCATTTTAAATTATTTTGGAAATAATTTTGTTAGACATTTGACATGAATTAACAGTATTTGCTTTTCGTTATTGATCAAGATAACAACAGTGTGCATCCTGATTCATAAACTGCAGAGCCCCACCCAAGAGTTATTATTATTGTTGTTGTTACTGTATTGTGTTCTGTAGTGTTTTGTTTTGAACAAAATGATAAAAAAAAGAATTTGATAAAAAGAAAATAGATAATGTAAATGTGCTACTAATCAAATACGTGTTGCCAATAGTGCAACCCCTTATCTATTGCCGAAGCATTCAAGCAGCACTTTTCTTCTGTCTGCTCTGCTATAATACCCAATACCTCCAATACAAGCGTCAATGTTTTATTTATCATCTGAATTTGGCAATACAAGTATTAACTCATTCAGCGCCAATCACGAGTATAGTCGGGTTAACTCGCCATCGCTTGAGCGCCAATCACGAGTATAGTCGGGTTTTGGTTGTTATTTCTTTTATTAGCGATATCCATTCATTTTCATCCATCCAGCCTGATGTCATCGTTGGGAATGGGTCTGAGCTCGCAAAAGGGCAAATACCGCCCGCTACGCCTTCCGGCTGGTATTGCACTCCACTGGGAATGGTATCGTTTTTTTTCTGGGACGATCCAAGCCGTGCGGGCGTAGTTTAAATAATCAGGCGAGGTAACCTGATTTCAACGATACATGCACGGACCTCCGCACCCAGTACTTCAAATGGCGATCAGATAATTCGATTATTTCTTTTGCATTACATCAGATACAAGGTAAGAACATTATATATAAATTTGATCGTTGATCTGATATGTATTTCTACCCCGATCGACGCTGTATCTGTGTGTGTATGTGTGGCTGTATTCCGTTGGGTGCAGGAGGTGGTGGGGGGGGGGGGGGGGGGGGGGGCGCCGGCCCGCTACGAGGGCCATTTCATGTATGCAAGAGGAAGGACAATAATGATGATCTAGCGTTGATTTCAGGAAGATTCGATAATCAGCCGAAAAATGACAACGTGTTTTGTGTATTCCACTAAAGGGCTATTATCGCGTCTTTCTCTGGAATGACTAGAAATCACCAAAACTATACTCGTATTCAAAACGGTATAAAACGGAAATGTACCGATGAAAAAACAATCCGTTTCGTACATGTTGACTGCAAGCAACTCACTGATAATCGACGAGTGTATTAGACCTATAGCCATAATTTAAGATATATTTTAAGCACTCGCAAATCTCCCAGTCCTCCCATTGATTAAAGCAGTGGCGCTCTAGCGCCCTCTCATGCACTTAAGCGTGGCGGTCAATGAGTTAATATTAAAGATCAAAGTACGCCTCTACAGATATTGAGCATAATTGAGTCAAATGTGCACCTCTAGTTCCCCCTAGTGTCGTATACTCCCCCGAGATGTATTAAACCCTAGTTCCACCTGGTGTCGTATAGTCCCCCCTGAAACGTATTCAACCCTAGTTCAACCTGGTGCCGTATAGTCCCCCCTGAAACGTATTCAACCTTAGTTCCACCTGGTGTCGTATAGTCCCCCCTGAAACGTATTCAACCCTAGTTCCACCTGGTGTCGTATAGTCCCCCCTGAAACGTATTCAACCCTAGTTCAACCTGGTGTCGTATAGTCCCCCCTGAAACGTATTCAACCCTAGTTCAACCTGGTGTCGTATAGTCCCCCCTGAAACGTATTCAACCCTAGTTCAACCTGGTGTCGTATAGTCCCCCCTGAAACGTATTCAACCCTAGTTCAACCTGGTGTCGTATAGTCCCCCCTGAAACGTATTCAACCCTAGTTCAACCTGGTGTCGTATAGTCCCCCCTGAAACGTATTCAACCTTAGTTCCACCTGGTGTCGTATAGTCCCCCCTGAAACGTATTCAACCCTAGTTCCACCTGGTGTCGTATAGTCCCCCCTGAAACGTATTCAACCCTAGTTCAACCTGGTGTCGTATAGTCCCCCCTGAAACGTATTCAACCCTAGTTCAACCTGGTGTCGTATAGTCCCCCCTGAAACGTATTCAACCCTAGTTCAACCTGGTGTCGTATAGTCCCCCCTGAAACGTATTCAACCCTAGTTCAACCTGGTGTCGTATAGTCCCCCCTGAAACGTATTCAACCCTAGTTCAACCTGGTGTCGTATAGTCCCCCCTGAAACGTATTCAACCATAGTCCCACCTGTCGTATACTCCCCCCGGAGACGTATTCAACCTAGTTCCATCTAGTGTCATATAGTCCCCCCTGAGATGTATTCGTTGTATGAATCCACGTACCAAATTGTAACGTCCATACCGCAGGACGAATACACATAACTTTACACCTCTAGTTAACATTATAAAACGTGATGCTGAAACGTATTCATATAAATAGTGTACACAGTGTTAAATGTTACTATTTTAACACTTTGATTGCCTAAGGCTAAATTCATGATATACCATAGGTTGCCAGCTCTATTTGTCTATGTAGAAGTTCCCCTTCTTTGCAGGGCTATAACTTTTTAAATTCTATTGCTAAATTGCCATTATTAGGGCCCATTCAATGTCCTATATGTATTGTTCAGGGTGTATGAACGTTAAACTTTTTCATTCACATATTCATACTAAAATATGATCTAAAGTACAAGTATGTTTTCATCTCTTTCTGCAGCTTTCTCCAGAACGTGATTTATAGCCCCAAATGCATTATATTGATGATCAAATACAGTTTGATAGCAATCGGCGCGATATAAAAAAATCCAACTGGACGGACTTCTGGAAGTTACTACACGTAATCTGATGTTGACCGGATGGCCGAGGGGGCGTTTATAATTCCGTGGGCAGCGTTATACCATTCATCTAATGTGGGTCAAATGTTCATCATAGCAGTTAGTATCGTACACATTGAAAAATAACGCTGAATCTTACCGTATCTTCCTCGCGCCGTTGGGCGATGAGCGTGGAACAGACATTTTCCTATTATGGGATATAGAAATATCCGGTCCATTTCCAGGTTGTATAATAATATATACGTCCAAATCATGTTGTTTTTTCGAGTTATTTGCAGCGATCGATGTTCACTGTGTGAAGACTGAGTCTCTCTAACATTAGCGAGTGCCTGGACCCCATATGGAGTGAGTCCTGCCGGGTTAAAGGTAACATCCGTTTTTTCGATCTGCCGATCGGCCACCAGATGGCGGTCTTGAACCGCTAGAGGATTGAGAGGAGATCACACTTGTGTCTCAGGGCCCCGGAAAGGAAATATGATTCCGATCACAGATTTTTGAAATATTGATATCAAAGACGAGTTACGGCGTCTTCGGCAACTTGAGCATGGCGGGGAAGGACGCCTAAAAGCGTCTTCCGGCAGTTAAAGTGTTAATATGTTGTGATATGTATAGTATATATCCTGCACTGTATTGTGAGGTCCTTCTCTTCTTGTACCATGAGCGTATGTATTTATGTGCTGTGAAGAACTGCGAGTTGTTGAGTGCAGTGTGCACCAATGCCATCAAGACAATCTCATGTGCATTCTTTGTACCTGGTGAATGAAGTAGTTCTGATTCTTCTGGTGGCCCGCCGTCTCCTGAACCTCCACGTTCTGCCCAACCAATAAAGGGATGTTCTAGAGTTTAGCATATCACGTATTTGAGTCCAGCTCATAACTTATGTTTCATGTCATCCCATCACACTCGCTAATCAGCTTCTCACGCCACTATACAATACTGCACTATAAAATACTATAACACACTTATACTATACTACCCTATACAACAAGAAATAGGAGATGAATGATTAAAGCAAATCCATGCACAATTAATGGAACATGTATGGATAATGACACACTTTCAATTTTCCTATCTCGTCTTTTGTAATACAAAGATAAAATGAATGGCAATCATTTTTGTTTTTGTTCTTTCATCTGCAAATGGCCAATGAATGAAAGCATAGCATAGCTGTATCTACTGTATCTGTAGCCGGTCACTAACTGGATCAATGTACTTTTCCTGTTTGGAACCTTGTGTCTGGCTGTGGTTCTCGGATAGATGATACTGTGTCTTTCTGAACCAAGGGCCCATGAGCAAGAATTAAGCGGGGCCTCTTGGTGCAGCCCCCCAATGACCATGGGCCCCTCCACCCCTGGTATTTACTCCCCTTTCCTTGCTTGATTCTAGTGTTGATTCTACCGCCTCCTCCGTGTGATCTCCTGACTCACCGTTTAGGCTGGACTCATGTTCTTGTTCAGAATCTGGTGTACTGGTATCAGGGCGGTTATCCTGGGAGGGTTCAGTGGAGTCTGACTGGGCCTTATCAGGCTCCGTTATGTGTGGCTCTTCCTGCACCAGGCTGCATTCAGGTGTTTGTGGTACAGGACTCTGAGGCTGCTCAGAGGTTATAGGAGAGGTTACAGGGGACTCCTCCTCTTCCTCCTTTGTGTTCTGCTCCGATTCAATTTCTGATGTTTTATTTGGTATTGGCTGGTCCTGGTCGCCCTGGCCTGGTTCTCGGTCTATGTCTGCCCTCTGTGGTTCTGCTAAGACCTGTTCTAGCTGGTTCTGGCTGGGTTCAGCTAAAACTGTCATGTGCTCAGGGCAGGGAGGAGACCGTGGTGCTAACTGGCGGTCCTTATGACCAGACAGAGGTGAAGGGTGACCCGGGGCATCGTGGAACTCATTTGAATCATGGGAGGCAGAATCACTCGTCGTGTCCTCAGGCTCCAGGTTCTGAACACGTGGGGCTAGAGAGGCCAGAGGCTGCTTGCTGGGAAGAGTGGCTCCGTTGTTAATGAAATGCTCTGTCTCCTGGTCCTTGTCTGCCTCCCTCTCTGGCCCTTCAACATACAAAGATAAGGTGAGTAGGGCTGGGCCATATGCAAGATATATATATATCATGAAAATCAGGAGGAATTGTCTTCTTGATGAAAATATAGGTGTGGGAAATCATTTTAGATAATCCTATAGGTTCAGCATCATAATCCATTACATGGTATTGGGATGCGTGTGATCCAGTATCAAACTGAAATAATTTTCAATTATTTTGGAAATAATTTTGTTAGACATTTGACATGTATTAACAGTATTTGCTTTTCGTTATTGATCAAGATAACAACAGTGTGCATCCTGATTCATAAACTGCAGAGCCCCACCCAAGAGTTATTATTAGGGATGCTCGATATTGGCTTTTTTACCGATACCGATATACCGATAATGTCCAACTCTTAATTTCCGATACCGATATCAACCGATGGATCTTTTTTTAGTACAATAGTGCAACCCCTTATCTATTGCCCAAGCATTCTAGCAGCACTTTTCTTCTGTCTGCTCTGCTATAATACCAGATACCTCCAATACAAGCGGCAACGTTTTATTTATCATCTGAATTTGGCAATACAAGATTAACTCATTCAGCGCCAATCACGAGTATAGTCGGGTTAACTCGCCATCGTTTGAGCGCCAATCACGAGTATAGTCGGGTTTTGGTCGTTATTTCTTTTATTAGCGATATCCATTAATTTTCATCCATCCAGCCTGATGTTATCGTTGGGAATGGGTCTGAGCTCGCAAAAGGGCAAATACCGCCCCCCACACCTTCCGGCTGGTATTGCACTCCACTGGGAATGGTATAGTTTTTTTTCTGGGACGATCCAAGCTGTGCGGGCGTGGTTTAAGCAATCAGGCGAGGTAGCCTGATTTCAACGATACATCTGCGACGCTCCCCCCCCCCCCCCCCCCCCCCCCCCCCTCATATGCAATGCTGTTGAACGTGGCACGGACCTCCGCGCCCAGTACTTCAAATGGCGATCAGATAATTGGATTCTTTCTTTTGCATTACATCAGATACAAGGTAAGAACATTATATATAAATTAGATCATTGATCTGATATGTATTTCTACCCCGATCGACGCTGTATCTGTGTGTGTATGTGTGGTTGTTTTCCGTTGGGTGCAGGAGGTGGGGGACCGCGCTACGAGGGCCATTTCATGTATGCAAGAGGAAGGACAATAATGATGATCTAGCGTTGATTTCAGGAAGATTCGATAATCAGCCGAAAAATGACAACATGTTTTGTGTATTCCACTAAAGGGCTATTATCGCGTCTTTCTCTGGAATTACTAGAAATCACCAAAACTATACTCGTATTAAAAACGGTATGAAACGGAAATGTACCGATGAAAAAAACAATCCGTTTCGTACATGTTGACTGCAAGCAACTCACTGATAATCGACGAGTGTATTAGACCTATAGCCATAATTTAAGATATATTTTAAGCACTCGCAAATCTCCCAGTCCTCCCATTGATTAAAGCAGTGGCGCTCTAGCGCCCTCTCGCGCACTTAAGCGTGGCGGTCAATGAGTTAATATTCAACGTTAAATATCAAAGTACGCCTCTACAGATAATGAGCATAATTTAGTAAAATGTGCAACTCTAGTTCCCCCTAGTGTCGTATACTCCCCCCGAGATGTATTAAACCCTAGTTCCACCTGGTGTCGTATACTCCCCCGAGATGTATTAAACTCTAGTTCCCCCTAGTGTCGTATACTCCCCCCGAGATGTATTAAACCCTAGTTCCACCTGGTGTCGTATACTCCCCCGAGATGTATTAAACTCTAGTTCCACCTGGTGTCGTATAGTCCCCCGAGATGTATTAAACTCTAGTTCCACCTAGTGTCGTATACTCCCCCGAGATGTATTAAACTCTAGTTCCACCTAGTGTCGTATACAGGGTTTCCGTTAGAATTTTTTTTTGCAGGTCTGAGTGTCCGGTAGATTTCAATCTACCGGACAAATGGGATAAATTCCGGTCAGAGTTTATTGAGCTTAAAAACAATTGATATGCCTATATAAAGAATGACATCATCAAGGCATTTATAATATTTTAACTTAAAACTAGGCTACTTTTGCGTATATACAGTCATTAATATATTCCAAATAAAATAAGTCCCTCGAAACTTCGTGCTGCTGCCGACTTGAGGTGTCGGTGGGCAGTCTGCCCGACCTTAATAAACAGCAGTCTGTTATAATCACATTTTTATGAGCTAACGAATTCCGTTATATTGGACATTTGTATTAATTATATCAAGCGAAGAACTGAGAAATTTGGCAGAGAGAGACGGCAACATTATCATGGGTTTGCGTGATGTATATCTCCACCTCCCAACGAGGTGGTGCTGGTCATAATGTCCTGTGAAAATAATTCCCTCTAAACACAATTTGATTATTTGAATTGTATTAAAATAGGCTAAAATTAAATAGCCTATGCAATCATTTGTTTCATCGTTGCTTCACCAAGCAGCCGGTCTAATAATGACATCCTGTTGTCAGCGCGAGCTGGCTGCTGATATATTTACGTGAAGCATGAAGCAGCAGTGTTTTTAGGTCCGGTCTGGAAACCGCTCAGCAGCGCCCCCACCCAACAGCTGAATTGCCAATGGCTGAATTGGAGTACTGCACCCTGCCGGCCGGCAGATGGATGCTTCTCGCAAATATATCAGCAGCCAGCTCGCGCTGACAACAGGTCGGATGTCATTATTAGACCGGCTGTTTGGTGAAGCAACGATGAAACAAATGTAATGATTGTTTGTTTCGTTCATCGCATAGGCTATTTAATTTTAGCCTATTTTAATACAATTCAAATAATCAAATTGTGTTTAGAGGGAATTATTTTCACCGGACATTATGACCGGAGAGATTAAATATGTCGGACTTCAACAGATTTTGCCGGTCAAATACCGGTAATTACCGGCTAACGGAAACGCTGGTCGTATACCCCCCCGAGATGTATTAAACCCTAGTTCCATCTAGTGTCATATAGTCCCCCCTGAAACGTATTCGTTGTATGAATCCACGTACCAAATTGTAACGTCCATACCGCAGGACGAATACACATAACTTTACATCTCTAGTTATCATTATAAAACGTGATGCTGAAACTTATTCATATAAATAGTGTACACAGTGTTAAATGTTACTATTTTTATATGTTGTGATATGTATAGTATATGTCCTGCACTGTATTGTGAGGTCCTTCTCTTCTTGTACCATGAGCGTATGTATTTATGTGCTGTGAGGAACTGCGAGTTGTTGTGTGCAGTGTGCACCAATGCCATCAAGACAATCTCATGTGCATTCTTTGTACCTGGTGAATGAAGTAGTTCTGATTCTTCTGGTGGCCCGCCGTCTCCTGAACCTCCACGTTCTGCCCAAACAATAAAGGGATGTTCTAGAGTTTAGCATATCACGTATTTGAGTCCAGCTCATAACTTATGTTTCATGTCATCCCATCACACTCGCTAATCAGCTTCTCACTCCACTATACAATACTGCACTATAAAATACTATAACACACTTTACTATACTACCCTATACAACAAGAAATAGGAGATGAATGATTAAAGCAAATCCATGCACAATTAATGGAACATGTATGGATAATGACACACTTTCAATTTTCCTATCTCGTCTTTTGTGATAAAAGATAAAATGAATGGCAATCATTTTTGTTTTTTGTTCTTTCATCTGCAAATGGCCAATGAATGAAAGCATAGCATAGCTGTATCTACTGTATCTGTAGCCGGTCACTAACTGGATCAATGTACTTTTCCTGTTTGGAACCTTGTGTCTGGCTGTGGTTCTCGGATAGATGATACTGTGTCTTTCTTTTTTTTTTTTTGGTCTTTTTCCCCCTCCATTTTCCTCCGATTTTCTCCCATCCCAATGTTAGTCGTATGCCAATTCCCAGTCCCTTCCTGGTCGCTGCGCACTTACCCCCCACAGTCAGATCATCTGGGAGAGTGGAGGCTACCACGTGCTTCCTCCGACACACGTCCAGCCAATCACCGCTTCTTTTCACCTGGCAGCGCGGATTCTCATTGAGAGGGCGTAGCGTGTGGGAGGACCACACTATCCCCCTCACGTCCAATCCGCGCTTAGCAGGCGCCCCGACCGAACTGTAGGAGTCGCTGTTTACAACGACCCGGACCCACCCCGCCAGCTTCTCCCACCCTCTGATACAGCCAATTGTATCAGTACAGACGGCCAGCCAAGCTGGTGACAACCCCGGAGCTGTGAGCTGGATTCGAACAGGTAAATCCAGCTCAGCTCCGGGGCTGGTGACGAACGCAATCTCCGCTCGGCCACCTAACCGCCCGATACTGTGTCTTTCTGAACCAAGGGCCCATGAGCAAGAATTAAGCGGGGGGGGCCTCTTGGTGCAGCCCCCCAATGACCATGGGCCCCTCCACCCCTGGTATTTACTCCCCTTTCCTTGCTTGATTCTAGTGTTGATTCTACCGCCTCCTCCGTGTGATCTCCTGACTCACCGTTTAGGCTGGACTCATGTTCTTGTTCAGAATCTGGTGTACTGGAATCAGGGTGGTTATCCTGGGAGGGTTCAGTGGAGTCTGACTGGGCCTTATCAGGCTCCGTTATGTGTGGCTCTTCCTGCACCAGGCTGCATTCAGGTGTTTGTGGTACAGGACTCTGAGGCTGCTCAGAGGTTATAGGAGAGGTTACAGGGGACTCCTCCTCTTCCTCCTTTGTGTTCTGCTCCGATTCAATTTCTGATGTTTTATTTGGTATTGGCTGGTCCTGGTCGCCCTGGCCTGGTTCTCGGTCTAGGTCTGCCCTCTGTGGTTCTGCTAAGACCTGTTCTAGCTGGTTCTGGCTGGGTTCAGCTAAAACTGTCATGTGCTCAGGGCAGGGAGGAGACCGTGGTGCTAACTGGCGGTCCTTATGACCAGACAGAGGTGAAGGGTGACCCGGGGCATCGTGGAATTCATTTGAAGCATGGGAGGCAGAATCACTCGTCGTGTCCTCAGGCTCCAGGTTCTGAACACGTGGGGCTAGAGAGGCCAGAGGCTGCTTGCTGGGAAGAGTGGCTCCGTTGTTAATGAAATGCTCCGTCTCCTGGTCCTTGTCTGCCTCCCTCTCTGGCCCTTCAACATACAAAGATAAGGTGAGTAGGGCTGGGCCATATGAAACATATACTGTATAAATATATCATGACAATCGGGAGGAATTGTCTTCTTGATGTCAATATAGGTGTGGAAAATCATTTTAGATAATCCTATAGGTTCAGCATCATAATCCATTACATGGTATTGGGATGTGTGTGATCCAGTATCAAACTGAAATCATTTTCAATTATTTTGGAAATCATTTTGTTAGACATTTGACATGTATTAACAGTATTTGCATTTTGTTATTGATCAAGATAACATTGTGCATCCTGATTCATAAACTGCAGAGCCCCACCCAAGAGTTAATTCATTAACACATTCCCTGCCACGCACTTTCAGCATCTTATACCATTCTCTGCCAGTACTGTAAGTCTATGGAGATGTTCACCTTCTTTGCAGGGCTATAACTTTTTAAATTGCATTGCTAAATTGACATTACTATGGCCCATTCAACATCGATTATCTATCGTTCAGGATGTAGGAACGTTTTACTTTTTCATTCACACATTCATACGAAAATACCGTCTAGAATATAAATATGTTTTTATCGTTTTCTGCAGTAATTCCTAGAACGTGAGATATAGGCATAAATGCATATTATCAAATGCCGTTCGTTGCCGATCCACGCTATATTAAAAATGTCAACTGTACATGGTCCTAAACGTTATGACTGATCATGCGCGGATGAACGGAGGGGGGGGGGGTCGTTTATAATTTCGTGATCGTCGTTAAATGATTTATGTAGTATGGGTGATATATAGATCAGAGCAGTTTGCATGGATAATAATAAACAAACAGGCTGAAAGTCACGGCAGCCTCCTCTTACCGTTGGGCGATGAGACTGGAGCAAAAAGATCCCAGTTATTTGATGGGATCGAGTCGATCCATTTCCGGTTTGTATAATACTAATACACGCCCAAATCATGTCGATTATTGAGTTATGGCAGCGATCCATGTCCACGGTGTGTGGCTAGAGTCCCGCGATGATATGCGCGTGGCCGGACGCATTTAGGAGACGCGCCGGCTCACACAGCATCAGACAAGGCTCCGTGAGGGAAATATGAATAACATGGCGAAAATATGATCTCAATAACGTTGCACGCCGTGGATTGGCAGAATTTGCATGAACTTGAAACACGTCGTACAACGTGATTGGCGGGGAAAGTGTTAAGGATAATAAAATATCTATTTATCTAAATCTTCCGCAATGTGTCAATATCAACCTGAACATTCCTATGGACTATATTCACATGGCGGCCATTTTGTTAAGTTTGCTTGGGTTGGGTTCCTTTACACACCCTGTTCTCACCTTGGGTGGAAAGGAACCCAGCCTGAGCATGACATAAGATCAAAATGGCCGGCGTGCGATATGGTCCATTGAGGCCTATCATGGAATGTTTAAAATGGCCATTGGTCCTCCATGTTGGAAGAAACAATGGTTGCTATGTGCAAGCTCCAGTAATAAGACACCACATTATGACATTGTTGATTTTGATGCATTTCTCATATGTCAACACATAGCAACCGCTGTTTTACTCTAGCTTAAAACTCTGAGGTATTTTTGCTGGTCCATATCCGCTTCCATTCGTTTGTGCTAAGCTAGGCTAGCTTGCAGCCAGATAGCTTTCTACTAAACACACAGAGGAAATTGGTATCCATCTTTTTGTCTGACGATAAAGCGCATTTCCCATAATTTTGGCATGTTCCTTTAAAATGACGTTGAGTTCTAGAAAAGTGCTATATGAATCTCATGTATTACTACCATTAGTATTATGTCATCTCATCAAACTTGCTAATCAGTGTCTCTCTCCACTACAGAATACTGTACTGCATCTGATACCATTACTGTATTACACTGTATTATATGAGAAACATGAGATAAGTAAATGAATGCATAACTAATGGACCATTATCAATAAATGTTCAACAGCTTGATTCCTAAGTTACTGAACGGATACTTGGATCCATGCAAGGCTTCACAAGGCTTCACTTTAAGGAGCTTTCAAACCTTCGTCAGAGGATGCATCAGACTGGCGCATACAGGCCTTTTTCGCGTTCACGCCTACTTTTGGTGGAAAAAAGTAGGTGACTCCATTTAAACTGGCTGCTGCCGTCGACCATTTGAATGAACGGTTACATTTGATCCGTCTTCAGGCATGATGCCCCTTCAGTCTTCCCGTATGGCATTTCCCCATTCAGTGGCAGGAGAGTTCCCCATTTTCTTACCTGGACATTTGTCGCCGTTTGTTTTGTCCTAAAGTTGCAGATTGTGAACAAAGAGTGCCTCCTGCCCCTTTCTCCCAAAAGTTGTTTCCCCCCCAAAAGGACACGTGGCGATCACAACACAGTGTCGAGCACACAATGCCAGTTTGATGTATACACAGTTGAGCTTGAGTCCTAAAAACCTTCCCATCCCATCTTCGCTAATACCAAAATAAAATGTAGAATTTTTGTTAAAGAAAAACAACAACACAGCATACCTTTTGCGTTATCTTGCAATAGAGGGTTCTCCACATCATTTCTCATCTTCTTCAGCTCAGTTCCTGCTTGGTGCGCGGCATAACCCAGAGAGGAACATGCAGAAACCAAAGGTTTATGTGACAGTGATGGCGGGGACCAACACTAACAGTAAGGGATGCTCGATCCCACCGAGTGTGCATGATCATCTACACAAAATGATTTTCCAGCATGCCAAAGATGGGTTTCTTTTTTTTGTCCGCTTTTTCTCCTTATTTTCAATTTTTTTCTCCCATCCCAATTTCATATCGCCAATTCTCCCCTTCAATTCTCCCCTCCCCTGTCTTTAACGTTGCTAAACTATGCCTCCCACTGGTCGGCTGTAGTGAGGATAGAAGCCTTGCATTACGTGTCCCCTCCGGTACACAAGGAGGCAGCCTGTTGCATCTTTTCACCTGCCAGCACGGACTCTCAGTGGTGAGGAGTAACGTGTGGGAGGCTCACGCTGCCCCCGATACTTCCCGTCTCTGCTGTCCAGGCGTCACCCAACCGACCTGTAGGAGTCGCTGTACACAACGTCCAGATTACCACCCATCGACTTTCCACCCACTACCTCTGCCAATTGATAGTATGACGACTGGCCCAAGCCGCAGGCAATGCTGACTCGGGGAGTCGAGACCGGAGTCTCTTGCACAGCCGCCTCCCAAAGATGGGTTTCTGTAATCAATTTCACTCCAAAGTTATTCTTTTGACATAATGTTGTGTTAACCGTACCTTTTTTATATTTCCTGTAGCAGCCGTATCCCACAGCAGCAAGTAAAATAAGTAAAAAGGTAAGGACTAGGCCGACAATCAGCGCTGTAGAGCTCTCGTCTGCAGAAAAACACCAGCACATTACAGAAACTCTTACAGAAAGAGAATGGATAGTAACTAGAGAAGAGAGGGTAGCAACTTATATAAGGAGACACACATTTGCATTAGCAGACCTGCATTAAAGGACCATAGCGTTCTAATTTAGACTTCGCCATTACCAGAGACCATCCCCGTCTTTAACAAAGTTTGTGTGCATACAGTATGTGTATAGAGTGTATGTTTTGGTAGATCTCAGCCTACTTTTCAAACTGCTATTGATATTAAAAAGGGTTGAAAATATGCTCCATTAAACTTGAAAATCCCTAGGCATAGGTAATTTATTTTCACTAATGTTACTGTATTACTCTACTACAAGCTAGTGAAATTCGTGCAGCAACCGGGAGCACAATGGTTACATATGTCTAGCAGCTTTCAAGTCTCATGGAGTATTTTCCATTCCTATTTCAACATCAATGGCGCAAGGTATGATGATATCAGCTAAAACACACACGTATACACCTATGAACACCAATTTGTCCTTTGTTAAAGACAGGGGCAATCTCCAGGAATGGCGAGAAGTCACAATAAGACTGGTATGTCATGCTGTAGCAAGACAAGGATATTACCTAATGGGGAAATTCACTCAAAAACAGAATTCACATATCACATTCATACTGAGACAGTTCAGTCTAGATGTGTGTATGTGTACAAAGCCTCTCCCAAAGCTGAACACAAGATAGTTGGTCCAGTGAATGGAAGACAGTCCTTGTAATACTGTACTTATTGATCTTTGTAGTAAGTGCACTCTGTAGAGTTTGACTATTCATATGCTTACCTTTTGACTGTTCTTTATGGGGTTAAGTGACTGCACCTGGCCTGTCATCCTATTTTCCAATGGGAGATTTGACCCAACCCATATATTAGAGTGTACCCCTAATTGCCGTTATCCCAAAGAAGATCCTTTGATCAAAATGTTGATGGCAATAAATACAGCGCGAGCAAATTTAACAGTGTGTGGATTGATTCTATTATTTTGAGGCAGTCCTTGTACACAGACGGTACGCAGAGAGGTTCTACTGGTATATGGGGGCATTTTATGTTTTTATTTATAGTAAATGTTACCACAATTGTGGATGCACAGATACCACTTGTTCAGTCCATCAGTTTGTACATGAATGATCGAGATATAATCCATTTCCTTTCCACCTTGTTCTACCCAAGGTGGAAAAGGAACCCAACCTGAGCATGACACAAGAGCAAAATGGCCAACCTCATAGTCACTCTCCATATCCTCGCATTGGGCAGTGAAACTATACCCCATAAAACCATTATACTATTCATTATATTTTTCTGGGAACCCCCCGAAATCCTCCCAAGGACCACTGGGGGTCCCTGGACCCCACGTTGAGAACCACTGGATATGACTTAGGGAAATTCTCTTGACACTGTTCTAGCGTGGAATTGTCCGATATCTGATAAGTGTTAAAAATAATGTTTAGAATAAATTGGCACCGGCCTGCCGTTAGCAAGTCAGCAACGATACGCTCTAAAAATCACAAAGAAATCCATTAAAACAGTTTTATTACTTACTATTAGGGATGTCCGATATTATCGGCCGACCGATATTATCGGCCGATATCGGCAGTAAAATGTGATATCGGAAAATATCGGTATCGGTTTAAAAAAAAAAAAAAACAATAACAATATTTGTTATATATATATCCAGTGAAGTTATTAGTTACCTGAAATTATTCATTTTTTTGGACGGGGAAACCCTTCATATATCGGTATCGGTTGATATCGGTTGATATCGGTATCGGAAATTAAGAGTTGGACAATATCGGAATATCGGTATCGGTAAAAAATCCAATATCGAGCATCCCTACTTACTATTAAGTAATAATATGGAATATATTTATTTACATTAAGTAAATATATGGAATGGCTAACAAGTGATTTTTAAGAGTTTGATTTCATAACCCATTGTTGAATTTGCATTGCTAACAAACTCCAACAGGAAGCTAGTGCCGATTCAACAAAAACATTGTGTGAAAACCATAGTAACTTGTAAAAGACAATTCCTAGGAATTAGAAATATAAAGCAAAGTATATATAACATACTGTACGTATAATATAGGCTAGTACATCACATACATAAACAACGAATTATAAAGCCAAGCTGAAGTGTCTTACCTGTGTAGCAGTCCTTTGCAGTGAATGTTGCTTTCTTTTCACTGATGGGATTGCTAACCCCACAAGTGTAGACCGTATTGTCGCCTTGACCCTCGACAGATATTGATAAGTTTGGCCCAGGAGCAGTCGCCCAGTCAAACTTCATGAGGAGTGGAGGACCTCGCGGTTCAGCAAAGCAGACCAGCGTTGCACGTCGTGTTTTAGAAGTGTCCGAACCATCGGCGTCGGCGATCTCACAGGAGATGGTGGGTTCTAACACTTCATCTACAAACACATGTCACACAAGTCAGATCAGCTAATAACCAAGCGTGAAGAGGACGTGTTTATGCTTAAAGCTACACTGTGTCGTTTTTTTTGTTTGTTGTTGTTTTTTAGGGGGGGGGGGGGGGGTGTTCTAAATAAACGATGATATACAGTATTCAGTGAAGAGGCGTATGAAAGGAAAAAGCTGCAAACTTGGCAGCAGAAACTGAACAGCGAGGATGGAAAGCTAGCGTTTGTCCAGTAGAAGTATCATGCAGAGGGTTTCAGGCACGTCGGCTTTTATCATTATTGGGAGAGTTAGGGATTTTGATAGTTCTTTGATAGATCCCTCGATAGCTCTTTCCAGTTCATGCACCTTGGTTGAAGGTGCGACAGATCTTTTGTTTATCTTGTGTGTGCCGACTATGAAAATCTAAATATCTCCCATTAACTTTGTGTATTCTCTCCGATTTAACCTTTTTAACATTATGATGGTTCAAGTTCAAGTTTGTTAAATGCGCTTACCATCTTCTCCAGAGTCAAACTGGATAAAATACCAATTTCCTCTCTGTGGGTTCAGTAGAAAGCTATCCAGCTGTAAGCTAGCCTAGCTTAGCACAAATTAATGGAAGCGGATAGGGACCAACTTGTACTTGTACTTTAAGATTGTACTACGATAGGCATCCTGAGTATATTAGCTGAATGAATGAAAACTTTATTTAACAGATTGCAGAATGGGTACAATACAGTACGGCTCAATACATACAATTGTTAAGGGGATGCAGACCATCAGGGTCCCCCATTTTCAATTCATAGTCACATTTATGACATACACAACATACATGACATCATGACATTTATGGCATAGGGACATACATGACATACAGGTATATAGTACTGTTACATTTGTGACATATATGATATGCAAATATACAGTACTGTTACCCATAGATCCTGACAGAGTATATACATATGATGGGGAGGAGACTGTACATTAGGAGGGGGTGGGTGGGTGGGAGAGAAATATACATACGGTGGGGAGAGAATATATACATACAGTGGTGAGGAGACTGACTATTAGGAGGGGGTGGGAGGGTGGGAGAGAAATATACATACGGTGGGGAGAGAATATATACATACAGTGGTGAGGAGACTGTACATTAGGAGGGGGTGGGAGGGTGGGAGAGAAATATACATACGGTGGGGAGAGAATATATACATACGGAGGGGAGGAGACTGTCTATTAGGAGGGGGTGGGAGTAGGGTTTGGACATTTACGGTGGCCAGTTTCGAAATGCAGCCTCCCGTAGGTGCTCTTTTAGAGCGGTTTTGAATGTGGGTAGAGATTCACATTCCTTTACAGCTTTGGGTAGGGCGTTCCACATTGATGTGGCATAATTGCGAAACGTGTTTAGTCCCTTGTTTGAGCCGAATCTGGGTTTAACATGATTTGTTGAGCTTCCTCTGGTGTTGTGGTCGTGGTATTCACTGACCTTTGGGAAGACATGTACATGGGTACCTTAGTCGTATAGTGTATCTTGTAGACCAGGCCCAGCTCAGCACATTCTTACGGTTATTACCAGTAACAAGGACACATCGAAGTTTAAGGTGACAATATGACTACCGTTACATAATTATATAATAATTATTATTATTTAAAAATGATTAGTCTACATAAAGATTTTATCTATAGCATAACAAGTTGACATGAGTATTTAGTAAATACTAACCCAATGATTCAGACCTTATTATTCAGAGTAGATACATAAAATCTTATGTATTAAGTTAAATACATAACTTACCAATAACTTCCATGTTGTGATGTGAATAATACCGCTTATTGTTGATGCTGATTTCCAGTTCATAGGGTCCACTATCTTCCACTCTGAGTTGTCCGATAGTAAGTTCGGCAGTGTGCCAGTCTAAGATCACCCTGTAAGTATATGTAATAAAACATGAATGATCCACAGACACTGAACCTTACTACACACTTGACATGAAAATGTATTCGACAATACTAAATGTTTTGATACCCCTCTCAGGGCTCATAATGAAATATCCACATGTCAAAATATAATCATTATATATATTCCATTGAATCACTTGTTTACATGACAGTAAAGCATTATCCAAATGGAACTATTTAAAGATTGAGTAAAGCATTATCCAAATGGAACTATTCAAAGATTGAGTAAAGCATTACAAACAGTTATATAGCTTAATTTCTTCAGAGAGGTCATAGCACAGTGCAGAACCCCTGGAGCAGTTAGAGGTGCAGCACCCCTGGAGCAGTTAGAGGTGCAGCACCCCTGGAGCAGTTAGAGGTGCAGCACCCCTGGAGCAGTTAGAGGTGCAGCACCCCTGGAGCAGTTAGAGGTGCAGCACCCCTGGAGCAGTTAGGGGTGCAGCACCCCTGGAGCAGTTAGAGGTGCAGCACCCCTGGAGCAGTTAGAGGTGCAGCACCCCTGGAGCAGTTAGAGGTGCAGCACCCCTGGAGCAGTTAGAGGTGCAGCACCCCTGGAGCAGTTAGAGGTGCAGCACCCCTGGAGCAGTTAGAGGTGCAGCACCCCTGGAGCAGTTAGGGGTGCAGTGTCTCGCTCAAGGACTCTGCCGAGAGGAGCGGGGTTCAAACCGTGAACCTTCAGATTACCAGATGACCGCTCTCTACCTCCTAAACCAATGCCGCCCTATGTAAAACCACAGCCAGATCTCGCTTAAAATATGTAAATAAAGTACTAATCGACCACAGGAAAAAAGGTACACTACATAATGTACATATTATGTACAAATATTCACGTATTGTATCGAAAATGTAACATGTGTAATGTAACAACAATGTAACAATGTAAAATGTAACAACCTTAACTCTTAACTGTATGTCTTACCCATAACCGTTAAGTGAATGTTAAAACTAACCACAACTCTAACTATAAACATAAACACACTCGCCCGGCGACTGCAATGATTGTTGGTTCAACTCCTGGTTGCGGCGTCTGTTTTGGACTTTCGCCGATACAATAGGTGAATATATTACTTATGGCTAAAACATAACATACATTATGTAATTTTTTTCCTGTGGTCGATAGTACTTTACTTACGTTTTTTAATTTTTAATTTTTTTCACTTTTTCTCCTTATTTTTCTCCCATCCCAATTTCGTATCGTCAATTCTCCCCTTCAATTCTCCCCTCCCCTGTCTTGAACGTTGCTAGACTATGCCTCCCACTGGTCGGCTGTAGTGAGGATAGAAGCCTTGCATCACGTGTCCCCTCCGGTACACGAGGAGGCAGCCTGTCGCATCTTTTCACCAGACAGCGCGGACTCTCAGTGGCGAGGAGTAACGCGTGGGAGGCTCACGCTGCCCCCGATACTTCCCGTCTCTGCTGTACAGGCGTCACCCAACCAACCTGTAGGAGTCGCTGTCCACAACGTCCAATCCCCACCCATCGACTTTCCACCCGCTACCTCTGCCAATTGAGATAGTATGACGACTGGCCCAAGCCGCAGGCAACGCTGACTCGGGGAGTCGAGACCAGAGTCTCTTGCATTGGTGACCAGCGCAATCTCCGCTACGCCACAATATTGTCACAAGGAAAGATGAAATTACCTACCTGGGTTCCATCCTAGAGGCTAATCTCTCCTGTGACAAAATGGCATCCAATGTAATAAAAAAAGTCAACCAAAGAACTCGATTCTTGTACCGGATCTCCTCTCTGGTAAACAGGAATACCCTGAAGACTCTGGCAGGAGCACTCATTCAAAAAAAAAAAAAATCTAACCCCGACTAACCTTAATGTCATGCACTTGTCCTAATAAACTAATCTACACTGTAACACGCAACACTTTGATGAACATTGTTACTCAGCTGATAGAGTTATACCCTTCTTGCTGTCTTGTCGCACAGAACTTGTAAGTCGCTTTGGATAAAAGCGTCAGCTAAATGACTAAATGTAAATGTAAATGTAAGGGTACTACGACTATGCTTGCACCTCATGGTACCAAAGCACCTCAAAGGCGCTAAAAACAAAATTACAAACATCTCAAAACAAACTGGTCAGACTACTGCTTGACCTTACTCCTAGAACCCACCTCACCCCTGCCCACTTTGACAACCTAGGATGGCTTAGAGTTGACGACAGAGTACAGCAACTTGCAATGGGCCTGGTCTACAAGATACACTACACGACCAAGGTACCCATGTACATGTCAAAATACTTCCCAAAGGTCAGTGAATACCACGATCACAACACCAGAGGGAGCTCCACAAATCATGTTAAACCCAGATTCGGCTCAAATAAGGGACTAAACACGTTTCGCAATTATGCCACATCAATGTGGAACGCCCTACCAAAGCTGTAAAGGAATGTGGATCACTACCCACTTTCAAAACCAATCTCAAGGGACACCTACGGGAGACTGCAATTCAAAACTGGCCCCTGTAAATGTCCTAACCCAACCCCCTCCAATGTACAGTCATTTACCTAGTATGGTTTTGTCAATAGTCCAATGTACAATTTTGCTTGTTTGTACAGTGTCTCCCCCCCCCCCCAATGTACAGTTCTTGTTTATACAGGTTTCTCCCCCCCCCCCCCCCCCCAACCACCTCCAATGTAAATTACCCAGTATGGTTTGTCAATATCCCAATGTACCCAACCCCCCCCCCACACAACCCCACCCAACCTCCTCCAATGTACAGTTTCTACGTCAAATGTATATACTCCCTTTTCTTGACTCCTTTTGTATCACAAACAGTACTGTATTTGCAAATCTGGTATGTCATAAATGTATAGATGTAGCAGTACTGTCTATCTGTATGTCGTGTATGTCATATATGTCCTGATGAATTGAAAATGGGGGACCCTGATGTAAACAAGACAAAAGTCTTTCTCTGGTCTGCATCCCTTAACAATTGTGTGTATTGAGCTGTACTGTATTGTACCCATTCTGCAATCTGTTAATAAAGTTTTCAATCAATCAATCAATCAATCAATCAATTCAATCAATCAAAACCCAGTCGCCCTCGATTTACTTACATTTTCCGACGGGATTGTCCTCACCTGTGGTTATACGAGCCATATTCCGTCTGCTCACTGCCGTCAAATTTCACCACGTTGTCTCCCTTGTGCTTCCACAGAATGTCCCCAGGTTCTACAGGCGTGGTGGGGACCAGCGTAGTGAGTGACCCCTGCCTCCATAATGCGGGGCCTCCCCGGCTGCTACTGTACACAGACATACTAAAGTGTTAGTATTTATTAATATTATATTAGCTTAAACAAATATACCAAAGTATCAAAAGCAGAAGTGTGTATTCTATAATGCTTTGGAGCACTGAAATACAAAAATGAACTAACTGTGACGGTGGTCACTAGGTACTAGCAGGCACTGTGTGTGTGACGGTGGTCACTAGCTGCTAGCAGGCACTGTGTGTGTGTGACGGTGGTCACTAGCTGCTAGCAGGCACTGTGTGTGTGTGACGGTGGTCACTAGCTGCTAGCAGGCACCGTGTGTGTGTGACGGTGGTCACTAGCTGCTAGCAGGCAGTGTGTGTGTGACGGTGGTCACTAGCTGCTAGCAGGCACTGTGTGTGTGTGACGGTGGTCACTAGCTGCTAGCAGGCAGTGTGTGTGTCGACGGAGGTCACTAGCTGCTAGCAGGCACTGTGTGTGTGTGACGGTGGTCACTAGCTGCTAGCAGGCAGTGTGTGTGTGACGGTGGTCACTAGCTGCTAGCAGGCAGTGTGTGTGTGACGGTGGTCACTAGCTGCTAGCAGGCAGTGTGTGTGTGTGACGGTGGTCACTAGCTGCTAGCAGGCAGTGTGTGTGTGTGACGGTGGTCACTAGCTGCTAGCAGGGCAGTGTGTGTGTGACGGTGGTCACTAGCTGCTAGCAGGCACTGTGTGTGTGTGACGGTGGTCACTAGCTGCTAGCAGGCAGTGGTGTGTGTGACGGTGGTCACTAGCTGCTAGCAGGCAGTGTGTGTGTGACGGGTGGTCACTAGCTGCTAGCAGGCAGTGTGTGTGTGTGACGGTGGTCACTAGCTGCTAGCAGGCACTGTGTGTGTGTGACGGTGGTCACTAGCTGCTAGCAGGCAGTGTGTGTGTGACGGTGGTCACTAGCTGCTAGCAGGCAGTGTGTGTGTGACGGTGGTCACTAGCTGCTAGCAGGCACTGTGTGTGTGACGGTGGTCACTAGCTGCTAGCAGGCAGTGTGTGTGTGACGGTGGTCACTAGCTGCTAGCAGGCACTGTGTGTAACGGTGGAAGTTATTGGAGTTTACACCAAGGGGTGACCATTGCAAGGTTTCAACCTTGTTACACTCACCCCTCTAAAGTCACTCCATACTCACAGTGAGTGACCCCAGTTGTTTTTGCTTTCGGATTCTGCTGGGGGGGGGGGGGGGGGGGGGGGGGGGGGGGGGTGGATGTTCGGGTGGATGGACATGGTGGTGGTTGGATGGGGGGGTATGTGGTGTTGTGGGTGGTCTGGGATGGCACTGGGGACCTTTGGGACTCTTTGGGGTGCTGTGGAGGTTGTGTGGGGTCCTTCATGCGGGGGGGGTCCCTTGGGTGTCAGTGGGTTTCAAGTTCAAGTTTCAAGTTTCTTTATTAGTCGTCGTACAGAAGTGCATTTTATACAAAATGCTTCTTTCTGTTACGCTCCAGAGACTGTGCTAAACAAAAATAGATAAGTATAAAATAGAAGTCAAGTACGTAGACAAAAGTGTTGAGTATATACATATATACAATGCTCAATGCAGAGTAGAAGTAACTGAGTTACCATACAATATACTACAGTGCAAAGCAGAAATGGGATGAGGTACAATTTACAGTAAGGTGTAATGAGGTATGGGTTGTAGTGCAAATTCTTTACCAATAAATATAAAGTTTGTTTAGGGTTGGGGGAGGTCTGTCGGTGTGTGTGTGCGGGAGGCTGGTGTTCGGCTCTGGGGGAGGTCTGGGGGGTTTGGTTGGAGTCTATGGCTTCGGCTGGGCCTTTCCTGGACCTTTCCTGGAGTTGGGTGCTGGTCTCTTGCGTGTGCTTTGATGGTTTTGGCGAGGTCGCCGGGACCGGGGGAGATGGTGCGGCCTGCGGGGGTGGCATTCCCGTTGCCGTGCATGGTGGCGTGAGTGGCATGCGGGCTGTTTGTGTTTTCCTTCAGTCATGACGTGCTTTATCAGGGGGGTGTCTTGGATGGGGATGTGGTGGGGATTGATGTGTGGAGTGTTTGGGGGACTGGCTGTTCCTGGGGGTTCACATGCCTTCAAGCAACACTGTACTTATTGTACTTATTGTATGCCTATTCTTATGTCTGCACCTTACGTTGCACTACTTTTATTGTCTTTTATACCTATTCTTATGTCTGCACTTTATGCATTGTTTTTATTCTGTCAACTGTATGCTGATTTTATGCCTATGTTAATTGTATGCTATTTGCTGTGGGGCACTTTGGGCTGTGGTCCATGTGTGAAAGGTGCTATATAGATAGTTATTAATATGTATTATTATATTGTAAAAAGAATTATGCATTGAAATGTCTAAGTC